>NW_024883241.1:0-115536 GCF_019059575.1 Amphibalanus amphitrite
TTTTCCCCTGACCTTGTACCGTTTTTTGTGACCTGGTTGCCTGATCTGAAAAGACTGGGACTTCAAATTTTCAGGATAGGTGCGAAAAGGCTGCCCCAGAGGGTAAAACCTTAGGGGGGCTGCATCAACCCCCCCTCGCCGGGCGAGTGTTAGGTTAAGGGAAACCTCAATCATTTGAAAAGAAGAAAACAGAAAGCTGACAAAAAGTTTGAAGCCAATTTTGACGTCTTTTCAACTCATATCACATAAGCACCAATAACAAATATGCTAACTTCAACTTAAGTTGCAACAGCTTGTCATTCGGCACCATTTCCCCAGATAACAGCGTTTGACGAGTCCGGCCTATCGATGTAGCAACTCCAGCTCTTGCAACTCAGGCTCATCTGGCAGCTCCTGCTTATCCGACAACTCTGGTTCATCTACCAGCTTAGACTCATCTGGCAGCTACGGCTCATCTTCCAACTCAGACTCATCTGGCAACTCTGCCCTGGCTCATCTGGCAACTCCGGCTCATCCGGCCACTCGACTCTAATTCCATTGGCGGGCGTGCGCGCGACCAAAGAACATTACCATAACTGGGTTACCGACGTGATATTTGATAGTGCAATTCCACGCGATTTACTAATTGAGTTCATCAGGTATGCTGATTGAGCGCGAATTTGCCCGGGGGAGCTGAAAAGATCGAACAAATTGTTGCTCCTCGTCGGGCGTGGAGAAGAGGACGGAGTGGTCTTGAAATCCAATCCCAATTTGATGCTCGGCCGCGGGGACTAGAGGGAAGATGGAAAGAAGTGTAGGCAGAGTGGGACGGGGTGTTTTACGGGACAATCCCGTGAAGTATCCTGACAAAGTGCTAGTAAGATGTCCCTTCCTACCAACCTTGATCTATAAATGACCCAGAGGGTAGTGAATAGTGATAGCTATAAGGATAATTTGCGCTACATATTGGACTGTGCCTTGCCTGCGTCCAGTGTGTACGAGTTACGACTACGTACAAATGATTAACTTTGCGGCTCTTTTGGTGACCGGTTCGAAGCGCAGTGATCACATCACACCAGTTCTTAACTCGCTCCACTGGTCACGGATTGGCGAGCTGGTGGAGGAGCGTGGTCGACTGAAGGTGCACCGCGCAATCTACGATCCCCATGCACCAATCGTGGTGCAAGACATGTTCAAACGTCGATGTGATGTGGCGACTCGTGACACGCGCCTGACAGATACAGAGCAGGTGCACCTACCGAAAGTGCGGCTTATTGCCGCTCAAAAACGCTTCATGTACAGGGCTGGCTCGGCATGGAACCGGTTGCCCCGAGAGATCCTAGGCATGTCCAGCATATTTGCTTTTAAGCGGGCGATCAGGCTACCACGAAATGTATAGTTTGATGTTGAAGTAGTCTAAGGTGTTGCCTTGGTCCTGTTTTTCCTTTTCTCCTCTTTAGTGAACCTGAACGCGGCTCGAGGAAAGTGCATGTGCATTGTACCCTGATCCATTGGTTCCCAGCAGGGATGCGGAGCCGTGGAAATTTCAGACGGCTCCGGCTCCGGCTCCGGCTCCGGAGAAAAAAATCGGCTCCGGCTCCGGCTCCGGCTCCGGGTGAAATGTTATGGCGGCTCCGGCTCCGGCTCCGGCTCCGAGTAAAATGGTCCGGCTCCGGCGGCTCCGACTCCGGCGGCTCCGGCTCCGGCGGCTCCGGCTCCGACTCAGTACATCCCCTACGCAATCAATTAAATACGGGTGGAAGAAAAATTGGATTGGTTATACGCGTTACTCTTTGCCATGACCGGCTCACCGCGTCCCCGTGCAAACGCACCTCGGAGAGAACTGGCAGAACAAAGGGCTAGGAAGCGATGGCATTGGAAACGCAGTCGCCGCGAAACGGAGTTCAGTGAACCATCGTAAGCTGACACCCGTCTCGGCTGCATTGGGGGGTGAGGGGTGGGGGGGGGGGGGTGTGGGATGAGACGGTGCTGGGAGTCGCAGTCCACTGCACTGGTTTGAAAACAATGGCCGTCACCTGATGACTGGTCCTCGTGTTCTGGGGATGCAGTAGACGTGGGGGGGGAAGAGCAAACAGGAAGTTGTTTGCGTACTGTGGGATACTGGGGATATTCGGATTTTTTCATTCACTTGATGGCCCATGACGTAAGTACCATATGTTTTACTGCCTTGTACTGTCAAACCGAACTAGGTCAATTATTTTTTTTCCTCTTCAAAAAATAAAAAGGAGCCGGAGTCGCCCCCTTTTTTGGCGGCTCCGGCTCCGGCTCCGGCTCCGGGCTATATTGTTTCACGGCTCCGGCTCCGGCTCCGGCTCCGGGCAAAATATGCCGGCTCCGGCGGCTCCGGCTCCGACTCCGGCTCCGGCTCCGCATCCCTGGTTCCCAGATCATGTGCCATCCTGAAATAACTATGCCTGCATGGAAGGATGTGCAAGAAATAAATACTAAGTGAACAATGCTTCTTGAGAGTAAGTATTGGTCAAAATAAATAAATGAAGGCTCGTCGTGGGCTCATTTCGCTCAATAATGGTAGATGACGATACATTTTTGTTTCGAGTTAAAAATTGAATTTACATGCGAATGAAGGTGTCCAATGGCGATGAAAAGATTATCGAATTTATTTATCCATGTTTCTGAGTCAACAGGGTCACTTATCAGTTATCAGCAATGAATGACAAAATACGGCATGATTACCGGGATGAATAAAAATAATCTTAACAAAATGATGTTTCATTGTAAAGGACATTTATCGTCATGTCCAGATATAAGGCGGCCGGTGCACGCTTGACAGAGCTCTGTTCGGTGGCCCAGTTTCATCAACATGCTGCCGGTTCCGCCATGGGATATAGCCGGAATCTTGATGCTGGTGTTTCTTGACCGATCGATGGCAAACACTAAACAACACAGCCCAAGTGATTTTCTCTAACGTGAGGCCGATAAACGCCAGCAAGACGGCAGAATGCCGAGAAAAGGTCGCTGAACACTGAACGGCGCTCGCTGTATGTAGCCAATTTGGGCCGTCAGCAGAAATGCGAACCGGTGGCCCTATATTAACACCACCACAGCATGAAATTGAGACGTTCAAGCTAGACGTTCCAGACGTTCCAGAGCACTCAGTTAGCATAAATCTTTTTTACCCTGCACCAGCTAGTTTTGCTTGCGCGGCTACCGACGTCCCCTGGGCCATGTGGCACATGAACTTCAGCAAAATGCAGAGGCCGTTTTATCATTAGAACTTTACAGACAAACGTCGAACTCCGTATCAATGTCACTGGTGGATCCAGTGATGCAGTTTCGGACGATGCGGGGTGACGGACGATGAGTTTTCGTTCTCGATCCGGCACCCGCGCCGGTGCTACGATTTATGGAAACGAATTTTAATGTTTTTGGATAGACTCTCGCGTGCGATTTCCTGACTGCCGAAAGACTCTGTCTCAGCCATATTCATAATGGTTTATTTTACGATACCAAATTCATTTCGACATGCAACGCCATAACGCAGCACATTAATACAGTTAACACTCAAACACTTACCACGTTAACGTTTCCGTTCATCAAAAGATATGGATAGATTTTTGCTGGTCTTTATTAGTTACTTCCATGAGATAAATTACGAAGAACAAGACACTGGTAAGAGGTTCATAACGGCTAACTCCGATCATCCCACTTTCCCTTCTCCAAAGTTCTCCCGTTCCTCCGATGTTCTCCCCCTCTCCGATCCCCGCCACTCACCTGGTTCTCCACGGCCGCGTCCTCTCCTCTCTCCTTCTTCCAGCGGTGTCCAGGGGGGTCCACCGACCCCAGGTCAACCTCAGACGCCCTGTCGGCCCCGAGGCGCCGCTCTCCAGGTCACTCGCTCTCCCCCTCAGGCAAACTGGGACCGTTATCTCATCGCTGCCGGGTGAAAACCACGGCCTCAGGGCAGCCGCCGCCGCCGACGCTGCAAGCCCCGCCCACCGCGTCCCAGGGGAGGAGTCGGCGGGCGGGAGAGCCAATCAGCGTCCAGATATTCGGCTAATGCCATCGGGGCTGATGGTCAACGCTGAATTCATTTGGTGGTAGTTAGGAAATATTTATCATTGTTTAAGACGATTGTCGGCGAGAGAGGGTGATGCTCAGTGAGTTAAGGAGTGAGTTAAGGAGTGAGTTAGACTGGGCTGAAGCTGGAGGAGGGTCATAACTCGATGAAATCCCGGTCGTAGCCTGATATAGGTGCAGAAGTCGGCCGTTTCCCCGGGGGACCGCGAAAGGCGAGAATGGTCAAGCCTTGCGCTTTGTTTAGCGCGCGCCCAGTGAAATCGCCATCTTTACAAAAAATGGCGCTTTATCTTTCGCTTGAAGCCGTTTATTCCAGCGATTTTTTTTTTAACCCATTTACGCCCTTCGTTGCGTTTTCGCAACGCAAGCAAGCGTCGACGTGATCGAAGCTTGAGAAGTGTGTAAAAGAGACTAACCGATGAGACAAGTTTCAGCGTGTGTAGCATGGTTGTGCGCATGATACTACGCAGTTACAAGTCTGTGCGGCCAGTAAGTTACTGCCTAGAGCTCCCAGAGGGAAGTCGAAGGTTTTGTGAGTGATGACGTCACGAAAACCAAGATAAGTAGGCTAAGTGCTTAATAATATCGTAATGAAAATTGTGTAAACATATTCTGCAGAGTCCCTACAATAGCGTAGATATGCATTTTGTTAAGAAATAATGCTACAAAAAGGGTTTGTGACTATTTTCAAATATGACTACGGTCGCGTTGCGGGAACGCAACGAAGGGCACATCGGAAAGACAGCGGTGTTGCGAAAACGCAACGATGGGCACATTGGCAGGGTAGCGGAAGTATGAATATCAACAGTAGACTGCACTCGTGATACGCTGTGGGTTCTCTCTTTCTCTCCCCCATCTTCCTCCCTCTCCTCCTCGTTCCCCAACTCTCTCCCCTCTCTCTCTCTCTCTCTCTCTCTCTTTCTCTCTCTCTTTCTTTCTCTCTCTCATTTTGTAGCCATGAGGCTGTAGCGGCGGAACATCTTCAATTAAGGGGGGGGGGAGCACTGCTGACTTTTGGTCTCATTCTTTCCATTTCCATTTCCATGCAACGCCTATCGGGATAATGTTAAAATGGCAAAATCAAGGGGGGCACGGTGCCCCGGTGCCCCCTCCCCCCGCTCCGCCGCCTATGCCATGAGGGACGTATATAGGTATGTTTAGTGCAAGGTGCGTTCGCACGTAAAATGTTGCGACACATTTCATATTTGCTGGCTCAAACAGCCACAAACACTCCTTTCTTTTTCTCTCGCAGATTTTCGACCTCGGGCTGTTCGTTCACTAAGCAATGTGTTCCCATGCATCTGAAAATCGCATGGTAGGAAAAGGACCCATGCATCAAACGGTCGGCGATGCTAACGGAGCTGAGAGATAATTAGGTCCTTTGGAAATTGGATGTACTATGTACATTGTGCATAAATAATGAATAACGGGGATGTATTCTGGTATCAGGCGACAGATAGGCATCGCCATTCTCTGGATAGAATCTGCTGACTACCAGCATTTACGTTAGAAAAGATAACTGAGGGTCGGCAAATAGTGGGATAGGCCCCCTCTGAGGGTAGCTGAGCCCTTCGGCAGGGGTAATGAGGGCGGACCCATGGGAAAATAATAATTTTTAGGATTCATAACTCGCATAGATTCATAAGCTGCTTGATGTGGAGTATACGCCTGTTTTCTTACTTTGATAGGCTTTTTATCTAATCAGACCATTTTTAGAGCTAGCAGGATTATTGGAATTAGGGGAGACATTTGTCTGACCAGACACGGTCAATCGTAGACTGGAGACTGAGCCCAGCCAGTGGGCAGCCGCCACCCATGACCCATCCCCTTCCCCCCTACCAAGCACTCACTGCACCCGGCTACAGGCGCGCTCCTATGTGAGCTGCCCGATTGCGATATACGTTGCCGGTCCAGCCCGGAACAGGGGGATGAGGCGTGGAGGAGGATTCAACTATCCTGAAGATGGAAAGGACGGATTGACGTCGAATCACCATTCTGTCCTGGCATTGTCTCGAGAAAGAGGTTACACGTGAAGGTCGCTGAGAGTGGGGCCATGAAAATTTTGGATTAGGTGTAAACATGATAAACTGGGAGTCGATTTGTTGTGATGCGCTACGCCTTACGCGGGTAATTTGTTAGAGCCGGATCGGTCCTTTTTTCTTTTTGCTGAGAGTGGGTACGACTAACCTGCAATGGAATTTAACTTTACTCCTAGGAGGGTGGTTAAAAATGATTGCGGATATACGCGCATACGAGAGGCACTGGTTTACTCCCAATCCTCCGTTTAATTGTATTCAGTGTGCACTGTGCAGGGTCTGATAGGTGGAGGTAATGGATCTGTCTAGCTTCCAAAAAGGAAGCATCACCCTGGATACGTGTCGACCACAACTTTAAATGAACAGCAATGGACAACGTAAATGGTTGATAATGACCGTGTTGTCATCTCCCCGTTCGCGAATCATGAAGTTATGCTTCCTCACTGAGGCTCTTAGGCGGGTTATAGAGCATGACGGATGTGGGTTCCGCATTTTCAAGCAATAGTTGTCAACAGTTGATTGATGTTTTGTCAAAATATATTAGCATATGCGGCAGTTCAGTGTACTTTATGTCCGTCTGATGTGCCCGTCGTTGCGTTTTCGCAACGCTGATGGCGCCCGGTGTGCCCTTCGTTGCGATTTCGCAACGCATGTTTTTTACGTTTTTCTCGAGAAACTTTTGCTGCAGGCAAAAATTATTTTCGATTCCATACAAGGCCCTGGTAGGAGCATAACATATTTTGATTTCGTCGATTTTCATGATGGTCAAAATTCCTGGGCATAAATGGGTTAAAGATTCATAACGCCACGAGTAACGTTTTTGTAGTACCTACCAAATTGAACGAGTTTTCGTAACCAAAATAGACTAATGAATGACTCACTTGATTAGCGCACCAAGATTAAACGGATCATCTATTTTGCCGTAAGAGCTTGGAAGCTTGGTCCTCCGATTTTCGGATGTGTATGTTGACTGTGTTTCGCTTATTTTCATTGGCTCGGCACTCGATTGAGTGGTATATGTAAAGGGCCTTGGATTGAGCAGTTCGTTCTACGGTATACCTACCTCGTGAATTGAGCTCCCGACCGCAAATTTCGTTCTCACGGGAACAGATCCAAGTAGACTAGTGGCAAACTCATGGTATCTTATACAGGGTATCCAGAAAAAAGATACTACGGAAATTAAGTCGCATTCATTAACGCACGTGCCGATTTTGTTTCAAATTCATGTGCTTATAGTGCAAGATTTGGCAAAACTCATGAGCACTGTAATGCGTCGTTGGAAAGTTGTCTGCCTGCCCTCCGAGATGGTCAACATGACCATCAGTCACCTGCAGACTGTGCTAGTGCTGGAGCTGATCCGCCGTAAGGCCGCTCACATTGAGTATCTGCTTTGAGGAGCTGCCGCAACTAACCAAAGAGTTTACATGCCATGTGGCACCTGCTGTCTGTTTTGCCATATTTTGGCGAATACAAGCATGTGCCATTTTAAAATGTAAGATGTTTACCTATTTTCGGAATTACAGCAAAAAATAATAGTATCCGTTTTTTCTGGACACCCTGTATAAACTTGTGGAGCTAATATAATTTTGTAGTAACTAAGCTACTGTAAGGCACTTAAAAAACTTTTCTTGGACGAAGGCCTAAGTATTACTATCCTACCTACTTCCGGTTATGATGATGACCATTGACGTGTACAATTGCCTGACCATTAATGAATGGTTACTAGGATACCACTTTAAAGCGAGTTTCGCAGTGACGCCTTCTGTTTCAGGTATGTCGGGGAGCCGTCATGATGATGACCAGAGGATCGCTATACTGGATATCTTGACACAGCGCTGCAGAACAGAGTGAGTACCCCGAACAATAGATGTCAGCGAACATCGGTAAGTTTTAGATGTTTTGTCCTATTCTTATATTTTACGATATCCAATTATTCGTTAGTTCGTAGGACGATGGTGTGACTGAACACTCGAATGATGCTGTTGGCTAACTTTTACTATAATAGGTGGCAAAAGGTGATTTTTTGTGCATGGAACCAGACTCGAACCAGACCCGACTGGACATTTCTAGAACCAGCCAGACCCGGTCTTAGTTGGAATCAGAACCAGTTGGACTCCCTACCACTAAAGTTATTGAATACAAATTATTTGCAGGCATCATTGGTTGCATCATGTAAAACACTATGCACCGGTTCCTCGGGTTCCGACATTTTGCCACTTCTACTTACCTACCATCCCAGTGTTTTATTTTCGTGACCTATACAGTTGGCTCCGGTGTCGCAAAGATTTGGCCAGTGTGGGGGTCGAACCCACGACATTCGCGTTATTAGCACGACGCTCTAACCATCTGAGCTAACCGGCCATACATATTGTAAAGTAACGCTGATTCCTATCCGTTCTTTAGGTAACTGTCCATTGTTTCAAGGAGCGATTTATTGAAAAATGAAATGACTGCGTACTTCGTTTATCATTTGAGCATTTTATACTTTTGGTAAAACTTGTCCGACAGATGTGTCAAAATTCAAAAGCGTCACGTTTTTCTGCTGTTTCACTCCTGAGCAGGTAGGTAGGTACCTAACTCCCTATGCCTTATTTTCGCTACCTTGACCTGTGAGGCGGGAACTGTTAAAAATTTGATTTATTTCAATACTTTTAGACAACAGACAAAGCATGCGCATTGCACGCACGGTTCACACAAAAATGTCTTTTAATCAAGACTTAGCGCATGGCTCTTCGTAAAACTGTTTTTCTTTATGATATGCCTGGTGAAATGGCCAATGATTCTCCACCAGTACACTGGACCCAGTTTGTCTGGCAATCCTATAGACTGGTTAATTCAAAGATCTGTGCACTAAAGATAGCCTTGCTATGAGAATGTCAACTTAGGGGTGAGCCGAAACATTTTAAAGCTAAGGGCGAAACTTTTGAATAATTTCTTTGGTTTTACTCTACATTCTCCCATGCATACAGTGTCCGTCTTGTATGATGATACTGTGGTTTAACATTTTCCCTAAAAAAGCAAACTTATTACACGTAAAAATTTCCTCTCTTGATTGTATTAAAATCTCTGGCAGCGGTGGGATTCGAACCCACGCCTCCGAAGAGACTGGTGCCTTAAACCAGCGCCTTAGACCGCTCGGCCACGCTACCATGGCTACGTTGCTACTGGCGTCAAAACGGCTAGAGGGGGGGGGGAGGGGCAAACTCTTTCGGCCTGAAGAGACATTTCCAGAGATCTGAGATATGGGACGATAGGGCAGAGTGGAGACATTAGACTATGAGGACCGCACCGCCAAAGACCATCCCAGTGGACCCAGATAAGCAAGATGGGCCAGGCCTGCCAATGACAGACCTGCCCAATTAGGCCTACCGCTCAAACGGTGATCCCTGAGAGGGTGTAACCCAATGACTGCTTGCCCTTACTTTACCACCGCGAGTCGCGACCTGCTATTTGGTGGGGTTGACCGCGGCGCCAGCCCGGAAAGGGCAGTGCGAGTCAGCGCCCTAGATTTCACTGGGGCTCTTCCAACCCGTTAGGAACACCAAAACAGAATGCTATCTCCTCCTACTCGACTTTTCTCACCCTCCCTGTTTCCGAAGCACTGCCTCCGCCCATCTACCCCATCTTTACGAGCCTCTCTAGCGTCTGAGCCGCAAACTTAATAATATTTCACCTGGCTTAGGCGTGTGGACACGAGAATCCCGCTAATACTGGTCAGAATGAGGGAGACTCTACGGAGGTCTCCCGTGAGACGCAGCGGGCGCAGAGGCGGAGCCAGGCGGCGTCTTGGGGAGGGAAGGGAGGTGAAAGGTGACGGCTGGAATGTTGTAATTGTTCATAGAAAGAAAATAGTTTTACTTGAATGAGGCGAAGCTACAAACGCCGGCGTCAGCTCCCCAACAAGATAGTTTGTTTATTCTGCATTCAGTAACATTCCGGATAACCTCGATCTCTTTAAGCTGCTGCAGGAACCATGCAGCCTCTGATCTTTCGGTCATTGTTGACTTAATGGTATTTCTGGCTATATGCTCATTCCAGCAGGAGATGCTGTTTTATTCGAACGTATTGTTTGTTTCTATCGTTTTTCCATCCTTTCAATAGTTTTGTTTGGTTCATGGCTGACTCAATGGATCTGTGTGTGCGTAGGGTTAATTCATGGGAAAGTGAACCATGTGGAAAGTGAACACGCTTTGATATAAGTGAATCGCATGAAAACTTATTCCAGCTTTGAGCTTACGACGCCATTTAAACGCCTATTTCCTTGCGACATTAGTGAAACTGTTCTTAAGCTAAGATATATCAAAGTATCAAAGTATTAACTACTTTTACAACATCTGAAAAATCGTGCCCCACCGCAACTCCATCAGTTCCTTTCCCCACCATTTTGCCCGGTCTTGGCTCGCCCAGGCTCGCATCTGCAGTTCCTCCAAATTCTATTACAATACATCACACTGGATGCTTGCTAAGCCGTGGAATTCCTTTACCGGAAGCCGCAGCGCACGTTAGGCTTTGCGCCGGGATCCTCTGAGCTGAGATCCGCGAAGGCGAGGTGAGGACAGCAGATGAGGGGAGGGAGCGAATAGCACAGCGGTGGGCCATCACACTTCTTCGCCGCGCCTCTGACCTGTCAGACGGGATTGTGAATATGGGGAACACGGGGTCATTTGGGTCACCGCAGAGTGCAGAGTGCAGGGGTGTTGTGCAAAGTGAGGTGGTCGCATAGGTGGAGAATTGTGACCAGCTGGGGGTGCTCGGGCGCAGCAAATCCGCCGCCGCCTAGCGGTGACCTTGACCCGCGCCGCCCGGCCGCGGCTCCAAAGCCAAGCCGGCGTGGCCGGCGTGGAATTGGGAGAGCTCGAGCACCCCCAGTCCAGCACAATTCTCCACCCGTGGGTGGTCGTCCTGTGATGTGGTTTGAGGAAAGTTGACGCCCTCTCTCGGTTGTTGACTATGTATGAACTGTTTGGCTTCCCTACCTCATCCAAGTTTATTGCGTGAAGGTGAGCGATGGATTTGGATTTGGATTCCAATCTATCATCGTCCGCTCAGCCGTTGAGGGATCGTGGTATGATCTATGTCACCGCGGTGCTATCACGTCCGCGTTTGTGTCACATCGACTTTGGTTACATGCTAGTGCCACGTTAGCACCGTCGTGCTAACGCGGCCGGCGGCATCATATCATTTCCTCGTTTGTGCCGTACCTTAGTGTAACATCGGTGCGACTTTGGTGCCGCGTTAGTACCTCCGAGATACCTTCGTTGGTGCCGCTATGTTGGTGCCCTCGCTCGTGCCGCCCTGGTGCAGCACTGGTGCCCTCGTTGGTGCCGCCGGCTCGGCCGATCGCTGATTGGAGCCCGCTCGAGCCGCGGCTCGTTTCCGGCGCTATCCGCCTCCATCAGCCGATCGGGGTGTCGACTCTAATCGAGTCCATGCTCAATGCCGATCACACACACACGATCTCGCCGGGCAAATTCAATAACGCAACATCAGAGGCGCGCCACTCAATAACGCAACAGCCCACCGGCCCGAGGCGATGGGTCAAATTGAATCGGGACACTTACAGAGCAGACGTCAATTACGAAACGGTAGAGCTGGCGGACGGCAATTACGGAACGCTCGTGTTTGAGGACGAGAGTTGAATACGGGGTGAGGTTTGAATCTGTTTGTCACGTCGGCCTTACCAGGAATGTGATTTGTCCGAAGGGAAACTGAAAATGGATGATATGCCAGTTTGTTTAACATCCAATATTTTGAACGCAGCGTGTACGTCTATTTGAAGGAAACTGAGTTGAACTTTTATTACCTACCACCCCCGCGTGGAGCATGATCATGGAACATTTTTGTTTTGCAAATTTGCATTGCTCATTGCAGGTGGCCTTATTTCATCTTGCCGAGACGAGCACTACTGCATTGCATCCAGTCAGAGCCGTGTCTATCTTAGATGTTCAACCAGGTGTCTTCACCTCGACCTCCCTTTCTGACGGTTTCCACCTATAAGCTGGAGGCCCAGCTCCTGAACCGGCTCCCGGCATACCGTGAGCCGGGGATCAGATCAGCTTGTTGTGGTTGGGTGACAGGGGCTGCTTCAGGAGGGTTACTTCTGTGACTGTTGAGCCAGTGCCGGCGACACTGTCCTATCACTCACCGCCCCTTCCTACCACTCCGATCGGAAACCCTGGCGGTGAAAACCAATGTGCCTGGACTTGGGAATATACAATATACATACTCACTTGTCTTTTACAGTGTTTGCCGCCAACACCACCCTAACCCGTCTTCGAGGATGGCCGAAATGGCTGGCCCACAACATTATGTCCAACACGTTGACGTAACTAAGCTCGTGCTTTCATACTAGGAGGGCTCACTTATAGTGATTTACGATTGAGTATTGAACTCGCTCGTTTACCACGCTAAACGGCGTCTTGCTGGTTCTAAATATAGGTGCATATCCCTCAACAGCGCACGAGATAATTAAAATGTCAAATACCATATAACTGTTCACTGCTGACAGCACCCGATCTCGCTGAAGGTCAACCACCGTTTAGATCCAGTCTATAAGATCATATCCGCTGTTTTTATTGACAAAGTCCGCGATATATGTACTAATCCTGTCGCCAAACTGGCTACACCAGTCAGACTGCTACGGAGCAGGGTTGTCACCACTGGTGCTGATGTGGCATCTGACACCGTGGCAGTTGGTGATCGGTGGTGTTGGGAGCTGGAGCACCACACGGGAGGCAGGTGAGAGCACGTGGAGCAACGCACCGCACGTGGAGCACCGCACGGGAGGCAGGTGAGAGTGTGCTCACGTTACGGAGAAGAGATCAGTGCTGGATGGTGTGTACTCACGAACACTTGCCGTTCACGAAGCAAAAACCGGTGCAGTTGTTTTACAGTTTTCGTTTCTCGATTATTTGTTATCGTTTTTTTTTTTTAAATAGGCTGCATTTCACACCTACATAGGCTTGCCGTCATAATTGAAGGTATATTGCTGCCCACTGCATAATGCATCAATCGACCAATGACATTAAAGTGTTCTAAGCAGTTTTGTTCTATGTATTTCAGAATATCACGTCATCTTCCAAGTGGTAGCTTGAGCATCCTGGATTAATTGGTGTTTCTCTTCAGTCTTCACCTTTGCTCTCCGAACGCTTCTGGACGCTTTTGATCAAGCCATGCTGCGTATGAACGCATCGTTTATGCTTGTGACGCTTGCAGTTTTGAAAGCGCTGGCTGTCGCTCAAGGCAGCAATCCTTCCGTCATGATCGTGCTGCTGGTGCGCAACAAGGAGACCTACCTGCCGTACACGCTCTCACAGCTCAGCCGGCTTGACTACCCCAAGGAGCGGCTGGCGCTATGGATCGCCAGCGACCACAACCAGGACCGATCGGCCGAGATTCTGCACACCTGGCTGGAGCGGTACAGTCTGCCTTATCTGTCCGTGGAGGCGTTCGTCAACGCCAGCTCGCCGTCGCTGCGGCCGGACGAACGCAGCGCCGTGCGCTTGTCTCCTGGCCGGCTCCGCGCCGTGGGTGATATGAAACAGGAGGCCCTGAAGAGGGCGAGAACACTCGGCATAGACATGGTCTGGTTCCTGGACGCTGATGTCGTTCTACACGACCGCTCCGTCCTCCGCCGTCTGCAGAGTGTGCGGAAGCCGGTGGTGGCGCCGATGTTACGCTCCGCCGGAGGGTACTCCAACTTCCAACCCAGCATCGGCAGGACCTCGCCTCAGGAGGAGGATGCTTTCCCACGAATCTACTCTGGTCGAGTACGTGGCTGTTTCGCGGTGCCTCTGGTCCGTTCATGTGTGCTGATGGACCTGCGTGACCCCCGCACGGCGAGTCTTACGTTCGTCTCGCAGAGCTGTGAACTCCAGCGGGAAGTGGAGACGCTAGACGACGCCGTCGCTCTGGCGATATCGTCGCGAAACTCTGGTTTGAAAATGACCGTCTGCAACGGGGAGGATTTCGGTCTGACGCCAGTACCGCTGTCGCCGACCCAGGAGCTGAAGGACGAGTGGCAGAACCTGCTCGCCATGAAGCTGGAGACGCTGATAGACCATCCTCCGATGTCAGTGGTGCCTCTGATGCGTCTCTTCCTGCCGCCACCGCCCACCAAAAGTCGTCTCGGCTTTGACCGGATCTACGTGATCGGCCTCGGGCGTCGCCCGGAGCGGTGGCGCCGGCTGAAGGCCTGCTTCGACGAGATCGGCATCGAGGCAGTGAGAATGCTCGCCGTCGATGGCCGAAAACTCACCGACGAGTTTCTAGAGGAGCGCGACATTCACCCTCGAGGAGAAGGAAGAAAGAGATTTATCAACAAAGGTGAAGTGGGCTGCTCGTTGAGCCACTACTACATATGGCGTGACGTTATCAAACACAATCTGAGCCGCGTCATTATTCTAGAAGACGACAGCCACCCTTCCGCTGATTTCCCGGCGCGCCTGCGGCAACTCGTTGACGAAGTCGACCGTCTGCGTCCCGAGTGGCATTTTCTCTACCTGTTCCGCGAGGCCGCATTTCCGGACGACTTTGAGCCGGTGGAAGGCTCCGAACACCTGGTCCGACCCGGTTTCAGTTACACCACACTAGCGTATGCTCTGACACGCTCTGGCGCCGAGACGCTATTGAGAGACGACCCGCTTAAAAACCTCCTCTGCGTGGATCACTACATACCGCTGATGTCAGGTGAAGTCCTCTTCTCGGAGTGGATGGAGGTGTACCCGAGTGCCGGCACGTTGAGAGTGTACTCTGGTAGAGAGAATATTATTGAACCGGTGAAACGTATTGGGGAACATGGTTTTGTGAGCGACTGTACGGAGGTTGATGATTTATTTGGCGAAGTCAGCTATGGGAATGAAGTTGAGGAGTGTAACATGGAGACTTTGACGTAACTACGGTTGTGGCAAGCTGGTTTGTGTTGTGGAAAGCAGGTGCTAAAGTATTTATCCTGGCTTCTTGATGATGTTGTGGTCGTGATCTTGATTATGATTCGTGACGCTGTATCGTAACGATTCGGTTAAGAAAGTGTCAAAAATGATGGGTCGTTATGTCTTAACCCTCGCATGTGTGCGGCGTTTGCCAGCTTCTAATGTGTAGGGGGGGGGGGGGGTCGGTTGGACCCCCTCCCTTGCCGTTTGGCCCCTGATCGAGCTAGAGCTTCGCGGAAAAAACGAGCGTGTTGCCCGTGACGAGAGGAAGCCGATGATACCCAATTTTAAGGTTCTAGGACATTGGTTGACCTTCCAGGTCAGGTCAATGACCCAAGGTCGGGAAAATCGGGACCTGTTAGAAAGTCGTAAAGTGTGGCTGCTAAGGGTTTTTTTCGGGGTGCTGATCACGAATATCGTGTTAGTTTTGATCACAGATGATGTCTTTAAGCATTTAGACCAGGTCGGGTCAGGTCAGGTCAACCAGTAGGCGTCGTGACGGGTATTCGTATTACGTGTCAACCGCCTCTGGCAGCTTCGTAACATGTTACGAAGTCGCCAAAACTACTTCGTAAATGTTCAAATGGTTGCTAAATTCGAATTCAGCTCCAAAAACTAGCCTAGAAACATGTAAAACTCGAAAAAGTGAAACGAGGTCACCAAAGGTCAATGACCTGACCTGACCTTCAGGTGACCTTGACACCCACCCTAATGCATGGGAGCAACATCAAATCACATGTTTGAACGTTTGAAACCACGAAAAGCTTGCAAACGCGCGGCTAATGCGAGCCGACATACGCGGAATCGCGATTCCGGCCAAACATGGTCTCGGAAAAGAGGTCACAGGTCAAAGGTCATTAGGGTCAGGGTCATGAAATTTTCAGGGTAGGTGTAAAATTGATCAATGTGAGGGTACTGAAAGTTTCGTCGCGATCGGCCGTTTTTTACGCGAGTTATTCGCGAAAAACCATGGGGGGGTCCATCCGACCCCCCTACACATGCAAGGGTTAACACATGGGTGATGCTGACAATCAGGACTTTTTTCAGTCATAAGGCTGATTTTCCTAAGCATAAATAGTGCATGCTGCAGGCCATTGACGAGTTACGCTGTGCATTCCACTTATCACCTTTGCAACAAGACATACTCGGGTAACTAACCATATCCGTTTTTTATACTTTATTACCGTTAATTCCTTGCTTTAGAAGGTCAGCAGATCCTGGAACAGGTCCTGTCGTTCGTGTCGTGAACAAATTACAAGCCCGTAATGCCAATCTATTTATGCCAAAGTTTCGTTTTGTGGCGCATGTGACAATAAGAGCATTATAACATTATAACGAAAGGCTCATTATTTTAGCCAAACGAAATCGTGACAAATCGCTTACCAGAAAGGGTTGTCCAATTTTCTTTCAGCAGCTGTTCTGCAGAGAGGTACCTATATATGTTGCAAATGGGTAGGGATCGGCGGTCGCTAATTTGGCACCTTTCCCTAGCACTGAGAGCTTTTTTGATTCCTTTTAAGCATATTAGGGGAGTTGGTCTAAAACAACACCCTGATCATTTCTCCGAATATACCCCAAAAACACTTTCTTTGAATATCGCTCTAATTTCTTCTAATATACCTAGGGAGCGTATAGGAAAGAACACATTGAAATAAGGAAGGATATAGACTGGAGCTGGCTCGGATTTACTTCCCTCAGCATAGGCACATGCCTCTGCGCATTCTTCCGCCCAGTTTAACGTTTAGTCACCGCTACCAGCTTTTGTTTGTTTGTTTGTTTGTTTTGTTGGGTTAGGCCCTTTCGGTCCAATTAGACCATTTCAGAGCCGGAAGGATGATAGGAATTAGGGGGAGACATTGGTCTGGGCAGGCACCCTAGTGAGTCGCCGGGGCTGAGCCCGTCCGCGTATTCGCCAATTGTATTACACGAATCGGCCAACCAATAGCTTGCCTCCTGAGTGACGTCAGCGTGGCGTCATACTTTCGGTCCTCGCCCTGGTGGCGTCTATTGAAGCTAGGTTTTAAGTTATTGACATTTAAGCTACGCGGGGTACATTATCGCCGTGGCGAAGTGGTTAGAGTATGGGACTGGTGATTCAGAGGTAGGTGGTTCGAATCCACTCGGCGACTTCGATTTTCGTGTCATCTGTCATTGTGCGTTTTTTATACATTTGTAACGGCGTGCACCTAAGAAATCAGACGTAGGCATTCTTCTAATGAATATGTTGCATAAGATAGATATTTGCAGTCCAACTGATTGGTTCGGTTTCGGTATTTTCCAATGGTCTTTGTTTGTATTTGGTTTGGTAGCGGTGTTCTGATTTTCTGTGATTGACATCACTAATGCATAGTGCATACTATGCGAACGTAGCCAATGGAAAGACAAATGGTGCTGGGCGATGGCCATTCATTGATCAATATTTCTCACTGCCAATGGGTGATAGCACGCAGCATTGACAGGGGCGGCGCTGACCTTTTGAAAGTAGGTGGGCACTTGGCAAGGTAAAGTACCTAAAAGTAGCGAAACCTAAGATGAAAAGTAAAAATCGCACGCTGGTAAGCAGGCTATTAGATAGCTTTTCGTGTAAGAATCACCATTCACAAAAAAAGTTCGGCATAGCTGTTAGCGTAATCACGGGACGAGATAATCAGTTTCCAGCCGTCAGAGCGTCATCTATAGGAGCTATGCCCTAACTATAACTTTTACATTTCAGCCGCCAGGGGGATACCTAAGTCCTCTTACTTGGAATCTAGTTAAAGTCAAAAGATTTATATTAGACGTTTATGAAGATAACTTGGGACTGGTTGTTAAGTTGCATGCTCACGGCGGGCTGTCATCAATTTATCTCTATACATGTCTTATCTGATCGATGAAATAATACAGGAATCCGTTGTCATTCGAGTGTGTTTCATAATAGCTCTTCCGACTTTGACGAATATCGACAGTGCCGTAACAAAATTGGTAGTTCAGGTATAGACTGCAACTGCAGTTCTTTTGCAACTTATTCCTTAATCAGATGAACACTTGTCAGAGATTTATTGGGCGTACGATATTGGCGTGCGAACGTAAGGGCCAAAAATGCGCGTCTACGACCGAGTTCTTTTTAAGAGAAAAGAACCGCTGAAGCAAGAATCGAACCAACGACCTGTCGTGCATCACACCGAGACTCTAACCACTCGGCTACGGCGACACATACATGTCTGACAGCCATGTACAATGCAAAAATAGTCTCAACTCAAATCTAGCCTCAATGCATGCATTGTCGCGGCGGATGGCTATGACGTCGCACTAGAGATGTCGCTAGTTGATGGGCCGATTCGTGTAATACAATTGGCGAATACGCAGCCCGTCCAGAGGACAGGCCACCCAGCCCCAAGGCACTCACTGCACCCGGCTACGGGGTGCGCTCCCTCGGGAGCAGCGGTGCCGCTCCAAGGGAGCAGCCCGCATGAGATAAAGTTGCCTGCCCAGCCCGGAAGGGGGTTGTGGCGTGGAGGAGAAGGATTTCAGTATCCTGAGGATAGAAGCACGGAACGGTGCTACCAGCTTTCTGATTAAACGTTAAAACACTTGTGATATGCACTGTATAGTGCGCAGCATGCACTGTATAGTGCGCAGCATGCACTGTATAGTGCGCAGCATGCTCTCCGTGGGAAGGCAGCAGCTGTCAGAGACCTCTGGCGGTTGTACGCAGTACCAAAGCTTTAGTCGTCTACCGCAAGTGCCGCTAGTGTAAGAGGGCTGCTGATAGCTGAGAAAAGTCTCAACCGTCCCATCTTTCCCAACCTCGGAAAGTACAAATCCTTCTTCTCCTCGCCTCAAATCCCGTGTTCCGGGCAGGACAGTCGCTTTTATTCGACGTGAGTAGTTCGTCAGGAGTAGGCTCAGTTGCGGTGGGTTGACCGTTAGCGGGGCTGGGTGGCCTATCCAGGTCCACGTGATGGGCTCAGCCCCGGCGGCGCATCAGGGTGTCTGCCCAGACCAATGCCGCCCTGCCCAAAGTCCTATCATCCTTCCGGCTCGGGAAAGGTATCGCCAAACTGAAAGCGTGTAACCACAAAAAAACGAAAAGAAACACCGCAAAAAAGTGTAGGGTAAAATAGTCATTTTCACGACGGGCTACCTATCTGGTGAATGCACCAAACTTGCCCAAACCTGCAACCAATCTCTTTTACAAAAAATCTTCATAGCATGAATTCATTTCGGTGTTTTAATCGAAAATAGTGTTTGACAATTTGACAAATTAGGTATAGGGGAGAGTGGGGCAATGGCGGACGGTGGGTAATGCCGGCCACCCATCTCTAGTGAGTACTTTGCCCATCACTAATCAGCTGATGTTGTTTACATTTCAGTTGAGCGCCATTCTAGCACGTGGTGCAAGTTTGTCACGGTAGCTCCATTATTTTCATTTTTATAGCGTCAAATGTGTTTTTCGTATCTGATTTTTAATTTTTGTTGCATCTATTTGCTGACTGTGAAATGTGTTAACGCATTTTCAGAAGTGCTGCTTTGCAATGACCTTCAATTAAGCCTTTCTTAGGCGACTGCTGGATGTGAGGCGTTTGCGGCGCAATGCCTTTGACTGCTGCCTGCTTTCTTAAAATAAGGCTGACCTCGGGGTAATACCGGACACGTGTCCGGAATGACTCCACGCGATTTTGTTTGCGACTTCTGTCGTTAAAGCTCAACGTTTCGGGTTGCTGTGTTTACGGCTGTATTAGTTTGCTTGCTGTGTTTACGGTTGTGTTAGTTTGCTGCTCTGTTGGCGCCGCGCTGTTGTGTTGCAGCGAGTGCAGTGTGGTGTTGCAGTGCAGTGTACTGTTAACTGCTGAATACAGTTGTCGTTTCTTAATTCTCACTTAAATTTCCATCGAAAGAACGGTTTAAGGATGAATACCAGTGACGATATTTCGACTTTTGTGCTATTGCACTTAGTGGCCGGCATTACCCCTCGCTTTTTTGCACCTCCATTTTTCACCACATTTTTGCGTAGGCTCTGAACAGTGGCGGCGGAAGGTAATTTTGGATGGGGGTGCAAAGTTTTCTCAAGGGGCCCCTCTGGAAGTTTTGGGCCCCCCTTCAGTTTTTTTGTGTGATTATTATTGATTGATGAAAAACGAAGATTTTGGAAAACTATCCCCATACACACAAGTTCTGTAAAAGGTTTGAAATTGCAGTGTACCTACCTGTCTCAAATAATGAAAGCATAAAGAAGCAAATGCAGCTAGTTTTTTATCAGTTAATCTTTTCGTCTAGCCACCACCCGCAGCGTCTCAAACCACTTTTCTGGATTCGCAGTGGACCATTGAGGGCCCTACGAGACCGCTCCAAGAAGACCGTGTTTAGAAGCCCCTTGGAAACCGACCACATCCTCCAGAGACCACTCCTCCAGAGACCTACATGAATCCCCAGACTGAATGAGCCCTCCGATCAGGGTCGGTCCCTTTAAAGTTGCTGAAAGGTTTCAGAAGGCAGTATAGGCTCGAAAGTCTTTTGAGGGCTCTCAGAAACCGGCATCGGACCCCAAAGAAGCCTGTATGGAGGCCCTCCAAAGCCGGGATGGAGGCCACAGGAGCCATTGTTTAGCCTAAAGAGCCGGTATGGAGGACTGAATAGGTAGAGGAAAAGGGTCTCAGTGGGGCCTTCAAGGGCAAGCGTTTGAACCCCAAAAGTATGTGTGGGGTCTTAGAGGCAGGTAGACCCCTGGGGTATGAACAACAACAACAACAGGCCCTCAGAGGCCGTCGTGGGGCCCTCAGACGCCAGTGTGGGCCTTTTGAGCTTGCGTTGGGTCTTAGAGACCATCGTGAGGGCCCAGAGAGGTCGTCGTCAGGGCCCTCAGCCCAGGGACGTAGCCAAGGGGGGGGGGGGCGGAGGGGGCGCCCGCCCCTCCCTTGGGGTTTTCAGGAGGCCCCCCGAAAGGATTCAGGCCAACGTGGGCCGAAGGCCCACGTTGGCCTGAATCCTTTCGGCCTGAATCCAACGTGGGCCGAAGGCCCACGTTGGCCAAAATCACGTCGGAGGCGAACGAAATTCACGCGGGAATCTAAAAAATGACGTCAGAACAATCAGGGCCCTCTGACCAGCCTGACAAGTGACAGCTAGGGCCCTTCTCATCTCCTGTGAATAACCACTAGTGTCTGTGTCTGACCGCTAGGGCCCCTCTGACTCCTCAGTAGACAGGAGGCCCTCTGTGGGTAGGAGGCCCTCTGTAGAGAGGAGGCCCCCTTAGAGAGGAGACCCCCTGTAGAGAGGAGGCCCTCTGCAAAAAGGAGGCCCTCTGTAAAAAAGAGGCCCTCTGTAAAAAGGAGGCCCTCTGTAAAAAAGGAGGCCCTCTGTAGAGAGCAGGCCCTCTGTAAAGAAGAAACCGTCTGAAATCAGAAGGCCCTTTGAAGAGAGGAGGCCCTCTGTAGAGAGGAGATCGTCTGAAGAGAGGAGGCCCTCTGTAGAGGAGGATTCCCTCAGTAGAAAGGAGGTCCTCTGTGGGAAGGAGGCCCTCTGTAGAGTGAAGGCCCTCTGAAGAGAGGAGGCCCTTTGCAGAGATGAGGTCCTCTGTATAGAGGAGGTCCTGTGTAGAGACGAGACTCTGAAGAGAGGGGGCCCTACATAGATAGGAAGCCCTCTGTAGAGAGGAGGTCCCTGTAGAGACTAGAGAGGAGGCCCTCTGTAGAGAGGATACCCTCTGTAAAGGAGGCCCTCTGGAGAGAGAGAGAGAGAGAGAGAGAGAGACACCCTCAGCAGAGAGGAGGCCCTCTGTAGATAAGAGGCAATCTGTAGAGAGGAAGCCCTCTGTAGATAAGAGGCCCTCTGTGGGCAGGAGGCCCCCGGTAGTCAAAGACAGCGTCGTATATTAAGTACATAGAGTGGAGGCCCACTGTGAGCAAATTACCTTCTGGCTTCTGGTCCCTGCTACTCTCTATAGAGAGTTATCAGTTCTCACTATAGTGAAAACTGAGAACTCAGGAAACTGTACAGAATAGACTCCCAACCGCGTCGCCGCCCACTGTAGGAAGGGACAGGGGAGGAGGTCCTCTGTAAACAGAAGGCCCTATTCTATGTAGACAAATTATTTGTATAAATGCGCTCAGAGAAATCATGCCGCGTGCCGTCAGCGGTTTTCCCGTCAACGGTTTTACCTGCAGTGGCCGCAAAAACTGCCAAAATGGCCGATATTTTCGGAAACCAGTTTTCGGCGATAACTTTCGTCTCAAAATTTGCACGAACTTCCCTTTACCAGCATCGTGTTCCTCTCGTCCAGACGTGTGGAATGAACTATGAATTGACCTTGAAAGGTCAACTTGAAAATTTGGCCTCAGGTCAAGGTCATGACCTGACCGATAAGGGCTAAGATCCATATCAGTCCATCCGTATCGTCGAGCCAAACACAACTAAGGTGTATTCATCGCTCTAGCATACCTCTATCAAAAGTTATTCGCGAAAAACAGTCAGATACCATTCGTGACCTGAGATGACCTCAGGGTTATAGAAAGGGTCACGGGTGCCATTTTCATGTTCAATGTGTCAAAGATACTAGTAATTCAGTGTTTTAGAGTGTTTATAATGACTTCCGTCGAAAAAGGCGACTTTCAGTTTAAGGTCGCAAAATTGACCTGACCTTATGTCATCGATATCAAAATTCCAAGACATACATTTTTTGCATTTTGTCGCTCTTGTGCATTTGCATCTCTGAAAGTTTCAAAGCGTTTGGTCACTCCGTGTACCTTTGGCAGACATTAAAACTTTTTATGTAGTGAGGTCATTTGACCTGACCTGGTGACCTGACCTTAAGTGACCAGGGTCTGAAATTTTCACAACATGTGTAGAAATGATGTAGAATAAAGTGTGCCGCGTCGCCGTTTTTTAGATATTCACGGAAAACTGCAGGGGGGTGTTTACCACCCCCGGCAGGGCGCGGGTTAATGCATGAACACAGCAGCCCATTTCTGTAATATATACCTGTGGCTGTGTTGGTATTTTTACGATGGATGCAATTACCCAAACCATTTAATAGACCGTGGTGATATTCCCATAGCCATGCTTCGCACAACTCATAATAATTTATTTGACCGGGAACTTAATATACCTATACCTATCCATCGATTGTTTGTTTCATCTACGGCGTAAATGAAGCAAACCACCTGGACCTAGGAAAATTTACTAACGAAACCATGTGTTACTTACAGCAAGTAAACGTGGCATAATTCACACAGAAAGAATTGATAACCGTATAGTTTCAATCTTGCAGACGTCAGTAAGGTCAGAATCGTGACAAGCCTATTGGAAAATATAGGTAATGAACTGTGTCCTGCTTCGAGAAAACGAGTCAAAACCACCCAATTCTTTCTGAATTACGTCAGATTATCTGATCTGTAAGCACCCAGGTGGCATTTACTGACAGGAGCACCGGGAAGAATCATCTGAGGTGAGGTGAGGTCATCAACAGTTTTTAGCCAATAAATCACGACATGATGGGGCTAAATAGTTGTTAGTGTACCAAACCGTTCGCCTGGTCATGACGCGTCGATTGGTACCCAGCGTGACTTTCCTAGGTTAGATTTTGAAGTTGACCTATCTATGTAGGTCGTTATAAACCATGTTATTTGTTATGACCTCTGGCGACCTCAATATTGACCTGACCCAAAAAAAGTTGTTTACAAAAGTTGTAAGTCGTTCAACGAACTATCAAACGCCCTTGCCGTTTGTCGCTACGATTCGTGCTTTTCGAGTTCTGACGGGGGCCAGAAAAGGCCCCCGCCCGATTCAGAGTCTTTCAGAGCCCGCCCGGAATACGGTTAAGCGCTTGAACGATATATGATAATACACCAAGTGTTACTCTGACCGTCATCCAGTATCCTCCCATTCCTCGCAGATCCTCCCCCTCCTGCTGCGGTCCGGCCGCCGCCGGCGCCCGAGTTTTTTTTTTTTTGCCCGTTATCATGCCACTCGGAGACTTGTGATATGCGTATGTTTCTTACCGCTGCAGCCTGCAGCGGTAAGAATAAAGAAACATACCAGTGCGCTTGCCATATGAAAGCTGAACAAAAGTAAATGCATTATGTTGTATATGTAATTGTGTAGGCATGAGACCCTCTGTAGAAAGGAGGCCCCTTTAGGGAGGAGGCCCCCTGTAGAAAGGAGGCCCCCGGGATTCCTCCGCCCCTCCCTTGGCCAAATCCTAGCTACGTGCCTGCCTCAGCCCCTTAGGGACCGTCCTGGGGTCCTCAGAAGTTGTTGCGAGGGCCCCTAGAAGCCTTCGAGAGGATCATCAGAGGTCGTCATGAAGGTCCTTGGCCATATTGAGGGTCTTCATGGGCCTTCAGATACCTTTGCATGGCTCTCAGAGGCCTTGGTAAGACCGCTAGAGGCCATCGTTGTTAGGGCCCTCAATAGACCGTTGCAGAGCCCTCAGATGCCAGCATAGCCCCTGCAGCCTGGTTGTGTTGGGGCCCTCAGAGGCCGTCGCTGGGCCGTCTGAAACCAAATGGGCCCTCAGACTTGAGTTGGGTCTAGGGCCGTCACGAGGGCCCTCAGAGACCATCGTAGAGGCCCTAAGAGGCCAGTGGGGCCCCTGGAGTCCTGTGGGACCCTCAGCAGTCGTCATGAGGGCCCTTAGTGGTCGTTATAGGGCCGCAGGGGACAGAGTTCGTCTTGAGAGCCCTCAGAGATCATCGTAAGGACCCTCAGAGGCCGTCATAGGGGCCCTCAGAGGCCAGCGTGGCCCCTGGAGTCTCCTTGGGGCCCTGGAGTCTCTGTGGGACTCTCAGCGGTCGTCATGAGGGCCCTTAGTGGCCGTTGTAGGGCCCCAGGGGACAAAGCCCTCAGGTGGGAGCCCTCAGAGATCGTCATAAAAGGGCACTCTGAGGCCGTCGTGGGGGCCCTCAGATGCCGCGTGGAGTACCAAACGCGGCTCGGGACACTTCTAGCCGGTGTAGCGGCCCCAAAGACTAGCATGGGGCGCTCCTGACCATATTGGACATCCCGGATGATTCCACATCAGTGTTCGTTTCCCGATCACTGGTTTTCAGGAGAAAATGTATTGGATGGTGCGACGGGCCCCTTGTACGGATTTTGGGGGTGCAAAAAGATATGTTTGCACCCCCATGTTTTTCGATGGGGGTGCAGCTGCACCCCCTGCACCCCCTTTTCCGCCGCCACTGGCTCTGAATCTGTCATCAGTGATCTGAGATACTAAAACTGGGTGCTAACTGAAAGCCTATTCCTTTGGCTATAACCACAGTCAAAATCACCATAAAATAGCTTCAAATAGCTAAGCTATTGAGCAAAATGCTTATGGTGTCGCCATTGCCCCACTCTCCCCTACCTATGTATAAACAACTGTGCAGCCCAAGCTAATAACTGCCAAAAATACGATGAACCTAATTTGACCAAATCTGCATCAAATGTGTACCAGATTAACGTCGTGAAAACGGCTAACGAGTACTATCGTTGGATCTTTCGGTTCCAGCCATTTAAATAATGTCGGTCAATTTAGGTGAGTTAAGTGAAGTTCGGTGTATGATAAGGCGGATACATTTGACTGGTTTGACAATTGGGAGTGGGCGGAATTATAGAGTATAGACGCGACCCACACTGCAGTGGGACGGGTCGCCTGGCCCCAATTCCCCCCTCCCTCCCTCCCTCCCTCTCTCTCTCTCTCTCTCTCTCTCTCTCTCTCTCTCTCTCTCTCTCTCTCTCTCTCTCTCTCTCTCTCTCTCTCTCTCTCGCTCTCTCTCGTGGATAGTTCTTCTTTCCATGGCACCCGTCCCTTTAAAACTAACATCCAGTAGTGATTTCAAGGACTGT
Organism: Amphibalanus amphitrite; assembly: GCF_019059575.1. NCBI lineage: Eukaryota > Metazoa > Arthropoda > Thecostraca > Balanomorpha > Balanidae > Amphibalanus > Amphibalanus amphitrite. The sequence continues at coordinate 25,808 of NW_024883241.1, forward strand.
AATTGTCGATTTAAATTGATTTAATTCGTCTGCTTTGCTATCACTAATTCTGCTTCACAATGGTTTACATTCCGTTGTTTTGCGATGATGTAGCGCGTCCATATATTACTGTCCTGAAATTGGATAGCATTAGGTATCTGTTTTTCTTCGTGAAATACCTAGCTGAGTTGCATAAATGGTGCTTTTTAGACCTTCAGCGAGATGATGACAAGAACCCATGAAAGGATTTTGATGGGCTCTGCCATAAAGGCAGTCCGACTTTATAGTTGATGTATTGCTGTGCTTTAACACTATCACACGTCTTACCAAGAAAGGCAGCGTAGCACGGTATGATTTTATTAATGCCAGCGATTTCATGCATGAAACAACTGCATACAATATCGCTATAAGCAGTCAGGAATAACTCCGCACCGTCACATGCACATTGGATGAAATGAGTATTTACAAACATTAGGTACAACAGCGAGTACCACAACAGCAATTACAACAGTAAGTACGACAAAGGGATGCTCGTAAAACGTGCGAACTAATAGAGTTGTCGTGCGACGGACTGACGGATTATAAGCTACGTCTAAGGCGAACTAAGCTACAACAGAAATAAAAACAACAGTTGAAACAGTTGAAACTCTCTCTCTATCTCTCTCTCTCTCTCTCTCTCTCTCTCTCTCTCCTCTCTCTCTCTCTCTCTCTCTCTCTCTCTCTCTCTCTCTCTCTCTCTCTCTCTCTCTCTCTCTCTCTCTCTCTCTCTCCTCTCTCCTCTCTCTCCCTCCCCTCCCTCCCTCCCTCCCTCCCTCCCTCCCTCCTCTCTCTCTCTCTCTCTTTCTCTCTCTCTCTCTCTCTTTCACCCCACCTACGTGGCAGCAGTGGAGCAGATAAAGTTCCTATTAGCGGTACACGGCTGTGATTCCCAATCACCCTCAGTACTAGAGGTCGCTACCGCTTCACCACACCGCATATCAAGAGCAGGTGGTTCAGTACCGCCTTCCCAGTCTAAGAACGTGCCGTATGTGCTGCCGTCCTCCCATTTCCAGGATCCCGCTTCTGTGGTCAGTCCAATCCAGACGCGTTTGCTCGTCAGGCTGTTTGCGAGACCGTAGATAACAGCTGCGTTTTCAGCGGTCATTGTAGCCAGCGTTCCTCCGGTGGTCTCACAGGCGGCCGCTGCGTTATCCAGGCTGTCTCGATCGGTGGAGATGGTGAAGCATTGTCCTCCACTCTCCGTGGCTCCGTCTGGACAGGTAGTCGTCATACCGTCCATCAGCTTCGCGAGGATGGTGTCCAGCTTGGCGTCCAGAGCCTCGATCTTGTCGCAAATTTCCTGCTGGCCCGTCTCGAGAGCGTCGATTTTGGTGTTGATGGTGTCGAGCTGGGTGGTGATGGTGGCTTCAGTGTTGGTGATTTGAGTGGCTAGGCCTGCGATGTTGTTATTGATTGTGGTTTGTCCGGCGAGTATCATGGTTTTGGCGTCTGAGATGGCGGTATTGACTGCGGCGACGTCACTGTCGAGGTCTGCGATGGCAGCCAAAATCATGGATTTCGCGGTGGAGAGATCGGTCGATAGAGTTGCAATGGAGGTGCTAATTGTTGACTGACCGTCTAGAATCATGGTCTTGGTGGTAGAAAGCTCTGTAGAGATTCCTGCAATGTTGGTATTAATTGTGCTCTGGCCGGCAATAATCATCGTTTTTGCCGTTTCCAAATCAGAATCGAGATCGGCGATATTCGTATTTATGGTGGTTTGACCCGCGAGGATCATTGTTTTGGCGTCAGAAATTGCTGTTGAGACACCAGATATGTCACTGTCTAAGTCCGCAATTGCGGCCAAAATCATGGATTTCGTAGTGGATAGATCGGTCGAAAGAGTGGCAATGGCGGTACTTATCGTAGATTGTCCCGCCAAAATCATAGTCTTCGTCGTGGAAAGTTCCGTTGAGATACCCGCAATATTCGTGTTGATCGTACTTTGTCCGCTAATGATCATCGTCTTCGCTGTGTCCAGATCAGAATCAAGATCTGCTATATTGGTGTTGATCGTTGCCTGACCTGCAATGATCATATCTTTCGCGGTATTGACCGCAGTCAAAATACCACCCAGTTGATCGAGCTCGGTATCAATACTAGTTATCTGCATCATGATGGAAGTTTGCCCTGCAGTGAGACCCGACAGGTCACAGGTACCGGTACTTTCACCCGTATCCGTTCCGGTCGAAATACCTGCAATGGCCTGTAGGATGGACGTCTGACCACTGGACAGCATATCCTTGCTGTTGTTGATGGCATCCAAAATCTGCTGTAGGGTCACACCATCATCGCCGTCATCTCCCTGTGGGGTGACCGACAGACACGTCTTGACAAACCCCCTCCGAGGGAGAAAGATGCGCCCCTGACGAGCTGACCCCGAAGACGCGTTGTACGGAACGATGATGATCTCGACGAATTGGGTAGTCCTTAGGGATGAGTTGCTGGCTGTCTGGTAGTCCTCAGCGGTCAGCGATGTTGCCTGAAAGCAAGGGAGATGGACAGTCAGTCGAATGCCAACCTCAGACGTAGGATGGTAGTTTGGTCTACAAATTGCGAGTGTTTTTTATGGGTCAGTTAGTCCAAAGTCCTGCCCATAATTTCGACGTTTTAAGATTAGCACGCTGGCGTTGCATGGAAGAAGGGTTTTGGTGCCCTAAACTAAGCGCGCTTCCTCTATGCGATAATAATTGCAAATTACAACCCTGGCGAATCGTTGATAATTTTGAGCCCTGTATTGCTACTGATTGTAATTATTGTTCAATATCTATGCATCGAGATGAAAATAATCACCTGTTAAAGACCACTGATGTGATGGGTGCCTTCAAGAATGATGCTGATGAAATGCGCGCACACAGATAAATGCAATATAAAAATGAATAAATGTAGATATTTAGCATCACAGATAACAGTAGTACTGGATTGGAAACAGGATTCCGGTGGCTGCAGTAAGAGGCCGAAAACAGAACCGAATATTTCGTGCCCATATTTCGATATCTCCTCTCACAGGCAACACAAAATATTGGTTTATGTGAATGAAACTTAAAAAGAAGCAATCGACTAGCCGTGCTCGTGTTTATTGCTGCATTTTTGCATAATGTCAACTTATTTTACTAAACGTTGCTGGTTACACTTTCCTCACGGTGGTGAGGGAACGTATGCCACTGATTTGATTATAATGATTCCTCACTCTCATCCACAAAATGTACTTGTACATACATGGGAGTTTGATCTCTTTATTTACATGCTAATCGATACCAGTGCTGTCACAACGAACCATCCAAACGTCACGATTCAAACCGTCACAAAACACCCCTTCAAGTGTCACTTCGCTTAGCCTGCCCCCCCCCCCAATTTCATCAGCGACCTTACTTCCCCGCCTTACATCTTCTTGACCCTGCTGAGCTTTGGCCTCTTGTCGGTTCTCGATCGGGTTGCACCAGTGGCTGGGGTGTCTGCTTCCTGACTTTCGATGGACAGCACTGTCTTGAGTGTCTGTCTCACTTATCAGTTACCATGGTTCGACATCTCGGTTTACGACTATCTTCGTCACTTCTGCGTCACTTCTTGGTTGATCGCAGACCAGCAGCTGGTTCCTGTTAGCTTCCGTCTTCGGCAGTTGCCTCCAAATCTGGCAGATCCTCACGGTGAGGTCGATGTCTTCCTTGTCTTTCTCCAGTCGTACCTCCAGCGGCGTAGCCCCATGATAGATCAGCAGGCTGGCGGAGGCACCGTACTTGTTACGCCTGATGGCCGAGCGCAGAGCCGAGCGTGCCAAGGCGCCGGAGCTGTGTCCCAGGGAGGCCTTGGCGCTGTCATCCAGGTCCTCCATTTCAGTGGCTTTCGCCACCGCGGCCACTAGCTCCTAGATGACAAGAGCACCATCCTGCTGTCACTCCTGCTGTGATGGTGCCATTCGGGCGGAGGCGTCGGCGGGGCTGAAACGTGACCAGGGACCGGGAGTACCGCCTCATTCTCCAGGAACTGTCGGACACTCGACCAGTTGTAGTTGCCACCTGATAGCTGACATTGTCATTCGTGAAGAGCGCATCGGTCTGGCCCTTCATAACCTGCTTCTGGTGGGAGTGGCGTGCGGATGCCATGGCGTTTCGCTGGCCGCTCGTGCACAGGGGGCATCGCGTAATCCACGCTGGTCAATACTGACAGGGCTGCGCCGCTCTTGAGCCGACGGCGCTGTCTCTGCATGCCGGTGCGAAATAACCGATCTTCTTCGAAATCTTCCTTTCTGAAATGCAGCTCACACACAGCGGAATAGTCCTGATCCCACTCAGCCCGGTCACGGTGACCCATGGCGCCAACCCACTGAGCCCGTAGAGATGTTTCGGTGAGAAAAGCGAATAGGTGGCATGTGAGACATCTCCTGTTCTAATCTTTTGTTCCTCTTGGTTCGTTGGGTTGTAGCCAGAACGGCAGGTTTTCCGTTTTTACCGCTCATTCCCCTCCTCCATTGTTGATGTACCTATACGTATGTAAGGCTTTGCGCCACAATTTTTTCAAAAGAAAACACCACGCATTGTGCCCTCTAAATGATCAAATTAAAAGTGAAATACTTTAATTTTCAAGCAAATAAAAGTAATTTTGGTAGCTTCGATTTTAAACGTAAACGACAAAACGCAAAAAAAGACGATTTCTTGCAATACACAACACACAAATTATCCACCCAGCAGCACGCGAGAATTTCATTTTGGCGCCGTCGCATAAAAACATTCGGCCTCTTACTGCAACTGCCAATATTCTGAATATTAGAGAGAGAAAATATATGAAAAAATGACCTCTCCTCGACATTTAAAATTATTAGAATAGCCTTTGATTAGAATAGTACTTTGACCTTTGACTTTGGAGTGTTGACCTTTGAACTCGATGTGTCAAGCGATGTGTTTTCATGCATATTCTGTGATATTTTGAAGTTGTTAAAAAGGTTGTACCACTGTTTTATGAGCGCGAGATAAACCGCGCTAATTTTTGAATTTGAAAACCGCGGGAATAAGTCTGCTGCATCAATTATTGTATTCTCGTTCTCGTACAATTGTGTACATTGTCTTATTCTGAAGAAGACCTGTTGGTCGAAATACCAATACAGTAATATTTGGCTATTCTAATAATTTTAAATGTCGAGGAGAGGTCATTTTTTCATATATTTTCTCTCTCTAATATTCATAATGTTCCTCGCAAGAGCGCTCCAAAGAATAAGTGCCAATATTCTGTTTCCAATCCAGGGGCCGTATTCACGTCGATCATTTTCGTAAGAATTTTCTTAAGTTTGACATACTTCTTAAGTAATTTTTTTTTTAATCACGTGAACTCCGTCGATAAAAACTTAAGAAGTGTCGACGTGAATACCAAATTATACTTACGAAAGAAAATCGACTTACGAAGTCGACGTGAATACGGCCCCTGTACTACTGTTATCTGTGTTAGCATACATGAGGCGGATCATGAATGTTAAAAAATGTATGACAAAAGATGCCATCTCAATCTGTTCATAAGACAGAGCTCAAGGAATGTTCAAATGAGCACGTCGCCAGAAAAAAACACTTACGTCGTCTGGATCTGAGAGCGCCTCTCCGTCGCGGGCACCTCCAGAGGGGATGACCCTTGCCGACCTGGTGAGCCGTGACCTGGTGACCTGGGCTGACCCATCGACAGCTGCCTGCCGCTGCAGGGTCAGGGTGGAGCCGGCCACCGCCGCGGCCAGACAAACACACAACAGCGCGGCGGACTGCATCTCCACCACTTGCTGAAAGTCCGAGCTCAAATGACGAGACAGACCCCGAGTTCAGAAGGTCTGAGACATGGAGGATGTCCCTACTGACCCCTCCGCGTCCGTGGCACCACCGCTCGGCCGTCCAGTCAACTACTGAGCGTGAGACGCGTGACTGACCGCCTTATATCGGCGCTACGCCAGGGCTCTCTTCTTGGACCCACAGTTTGAGCCGCGATATAATAGTTTCAGGTGAACTAAAATGGGGCTAACTTTTACGGTTTCATGTAGCTCAACTGTCTACGAGTTGGATGTTTCTATCGATATCTTTTATTTGTTTTAGTCCCGTTAAACGATAAAGGGAACCTATTATTTGAATTCACCGAACAGAGGTTATTTGCAAAAATGCACCATCTAACTCTGTGGTCATATACAACCATCGATATAACATAGATCTACTCGGATCATCAATATCAAGATGATTATTCTTGTTTAGGAATTCAAGAATCATGTATCCCAACAAAATTTCATTGTGAGTGTGACCCAACCACATTTTTTTTTTTTGCTTGGAATGGTTATGTTAGACTTATAAATGTTTGGCACTAATAGGCGTGGATCACCTTAAATCGCCGTAATTGCTATTGTAGGGCTGGAGAATGTGAGATCTCCAGTCTACAGCGATCATATATTGCCGTAAGCTCGCTCAAGGAAGGAATTTCAATAAGGAAATGGGGACCGTCCGCTTGCAAGGAATTTAAGACTAATGACATCACTTCTGTGAACATTATAAGTTTCACTCGTGAGCCAAGGCTGATCATTGATCATCATTTATCAATAATTGTCAATAATCTAGTCGTAATCATCATTTAACAAGACAATGTGTTCTATGTTAATAATTACTTCTTATAATGTAGACAAAGTAAATGTGTAACTAGTTGTCTGCGTACATCACTGCCATAGAAATACTAATTAAGCAGAAAATAAAAAGTGAGGTGTCACCTGAAGCATATTGGTGAATGCTTTTGCCTAACTAACACCGCAATACATGCCAATAGCACTCTACTAGAAACTGAACTGATCAATGTAAAGAGAGAGGGAGAGAGGAGAGGAGAGGAGAGGAGAGGAGAGGAGAGGAGAGGAGAGGAGAGGAGAGGAGAGGAGAGGAGAGGAGAGGAGAGGAGAGGAGAGAGAGAGAGAGAGAGAGAGAGAGAGAGAGAGAGAGAGAGAGAGAGAGAGAGAGAGAGAGAGAGAGAGAGAGAGAGAGAGAGAGAGAGAGAGAGAGACCTGAAGGGTCCATTATGTCTGTATAACTATGCATTCACGATTATATATTACTGAACGGCTCTGGAAAAGAAAAATGGAAACCGAGGTCTTTAAACAAATTGTAGGCACGAGGCGTAGCCGAGTGCCGGAGATTTTTTGAAGACCGAGGTTTCCATTTTTCTTCCCAGAGCAAGTTCAGTAAGATATTTCCCATACGTCGTTTAACCCTCGCCCTGGCAGGGGGGGGTCGATGCGACCCCCCCCCCTAAGGTTTTTCGAAGATAGCGTAAAAACGGCGGCGCGCAGCGCCGCCAAATTTGGCACAGCCTATGGGGCAACCTTTTTACATATGACCTGAAAATTTCAGGTCCGGGTGACCTTGGGTCAGGTCACTAGGTCAGAAAAACCGGTACAAGGTCATGGTCAAATTTCAATTTTCTTTTTGCACCTGTCCAACTCACAGTTTTCGACTGATTTCCTTCAAACTTTCAGGATGTGCTAAGTTCACCAAGTTGTATAACATATAGTCCGGTTTTTTTGAGGTCACTGACCTGAGGTCAGTTAGAGGTCATTACGTCGTAATGTTAAGCCTATGGGAAAATACTAAATTCGGAAAATACTGGAAATATCCGCTTCGTTTTATCACTTTTGTGCTTTAAAACCACGGTACTTAACAGCAGGTCACTTGGTGCTTCTTTGTTTGGTGTACTTATCCATGGGTCAGGTCAAATGAGGTCAACTGAGGTCAAATGACGTTTTTGCCAATAACTTGGCACATAATGACGCTACAGCTTCAAAAATGGTATCATTGTGTTCCTTGCGATCAGACGAATCAAATGATATGCGATATGATGCAATTTGGTTAACTTGAACTTAATTTATTAATTTAAGTTTACTTAAAATTTAAGAAAAACTTTAAGTACACTTAAGCAAGCTAAAAAGTATATCATTCGACGCGCCTTGACGTGCTGAGTTCACTGGTGCTTTTCTTTTTGCTCTATCGTAATTAGATCAAAAGTTATAAGCGAAAAACTTTTGACCTGTTTTTAGCGAAATTTTTACATTTATACCCCCCAAAACCCCCCTAAATATTGACCTAGAGCAACCAAATTTGCACAGGGGCGAGAACTCCGGGGGGCCCACCTACCTACCAAATTTGGTGTTTCTAGGTGCCATAGGAGCCAATCGCGAGGGGGGGGGTCGCATCGACCCCCCCCCCCCTGCCAGGCCGTGTTATGAAAAATGCCCTGCCAGGGCGAGGGTTAATATCTATTCAGAAACTCACAAGTTAATTATTGAAATCACCTTTTTTAAGATTTTTTATCAAAAAAATCACCAGAACTGTAGGTCATCAACCCGTGCCGGAAAACAGTGCAGGAAAGATCACGTGCAAATATTTACCGCACGGCTAGGATAATGCTAAAGGGATATCTCGGTGTATGGGAAGCGTAGTAAAAACTCACCATTTTAGATATAATCGTAGGGCCATCGGTACCATGAATGATTCATCGGACTATCACCTGACGTTTTGACGTATGGTCCGCTATTTGTAGCTCCGCATCCAGCTCGTGACTCTGATCTGGGACGATGGCCATTTATTTTCCCACTGGGGTCACTGTCTCGTTTTTAGAAACTCGCGTAGTGACGTCAATCCACCGCCGTTTCTATTTATGTTTGTATTTAATTTCCAGGTGAAACTACCGAAACAGTTTGCGGTCTTGCCCGGCTCAAGTCGAGCGGCTGGTGTCCAGCACAGTTATGTGTGATTATTGAGGTGAGAGTTTGATAGATAAAATTAGGGGTGTTATTTAACATGGTGCCCATGTTTCCATGACAACAGCTGGTAGTAAACGGACGCTGAAACGGGACCTGTTGCTTTGGACTATGTAGATCACAAACGCAGAGAAACTAGGCAACAGACCGAAAACCGGCGTAAACCCAACAAGTAAAGGTATACAACTTAGGAAGGAAATGACGACGCTAAGAAAGGTACAAGGAGAAACCAGTGGACCTTGCCTTTAGTTTGGTATTACCTTTCTGAATGATGTTGAATACTTAATTGGTAATTAACTCAATCATGTCAGATTGTGACTTTGTCAAAAAGTGTCTCTTGTGCGCAACAAGTTTCTTTCAAACTTGCTGTGTATTGTAAACTTTCAAACTTGTTGTGTATTGCTAGTTAACTAGCAATACACTCGTCGGGACTGTTGTATCGTCTACTTAAAGGGACTGTCCCACCTTTAACATGGGGTTTGAGTTGAGATAGCCAAGTTTGCGGCGAGGTTCAGAAACCACTATCTATCTAGGTTGCAACCCCCGCGGCCTCTTGGTGTTGAAGAAATTCGTTCCCTTCATTTGAAAATGGGCCTTGTACAAGGCCCTATCTTCAACATGGAGCGACCGGTAGTGTGACGTCACCTCGTTTAGTCATTCTGATTTAAATGGGTTTGTTCGTTGAAAAATTGCTTAAAACTTGGTCTGAACTTTGTTGTGGTGCCTACAGAGTAAAAAGAATCAGCTTTATGACAGTAATGTGGCCTGGGGAAGGAGGTAATTTTGGTAATTTTGTCACATATTTGAAAGTTTGTATTTGGAATATGGGAAGCCTAAGATGTTTAATGAAAAATAAATGCCAGAACCGTGTTCCTGGTCATCCAATCTATAAAGTCGGGCACAATTTAACTGGTTTTAACAACATTTTAGAAGGTGGGATAGTCCCTTTAACTGCCCACTTAAAAATAAAACATTGTAACATGCCTAGAAAATCGTAGCACAACCCTAACTTCAGGCCCCGTCGATAGATTGCATTCCCCTAACGGTGTCTCAAATATTCGTCCGCATGTAAAAATAGTGTAACATTGACATTTGAGACAAAGCCGCATCAAAGGTAACACAATAGACGACCAAGAGTGGGTTCATCAAAACAGAACTTGAATCAATGCCGCATACCTACTGGCACCGGGTTGCCACAACGAAAACAGCGGAGGTGACAAGAAAGACCGGATTAAGATCCATGTGTGTAGTAGAGGTTATCGGGACAGAAAAACAGCAACAAAAGAATTAAGGGGAAGTGGAGGACCGAGGGATTAGCCGAATGGACTATTGGATTAAAAATGAGCGCGGTGCGTCGCTGCCACGTCCATGAGATGTTGTTCGGCCCTTAGCGGTGAGTTAAACGTTGTATCGGTCCTCTCTGGTGTGCCGAATGTTCTGAAAAGAGGAAAACACTATTGTCAGCGGCGTGGCTTAAAACCCGGGCTGGTGAAGTGAGGGGGCAGGACTGAATGATCCCCGGTCCAGCAGCTATGGTCCTATCGGTACCTTGGGTCAGAGGAGGGCGCCTGGGGGGGGGACGTTTACCCTCCCCATCTCAATCAAATGATATAGCCGTGAATTTTCTTTGGTTGTTATTTTAGACTTAATTGTTCGTCACATTTGAATTAAAAGTACATATCTGGACGATTTTGAGTATATTACAAACTTAGCTTCACTTTCATAATAGACCACATTCTGCTTGTAAAAGGTCACTGATAAATGGGATAGCATTAAAGGGAGATAATGACCTTTTTCCACAAAATCTGAGTTAGGACCATTTTCTGACAAAACACAACAAGTTATAATGTAAATTAAAACCATTTTGCTCAATTCGGTACCTTGCCGCAAATATCTCAACTTGAAGTCACGTTAGCGGGGAGCGCTGAAAATGACCGTTGAATAAGTACTTACATCACTTTTTGGTACTAGCATGTAATTTTGTAAAATGAGCGTATTCCTTACATTTGATCTTCATCACATCTACTTAGTTAATGGTCGTCTATAGTGCCTTCAAAAGATATTCATGGTTTGGGGGTGGTTTATGTCTAAATTTACGCAACTATTTTTCCTGTTCATCATCTGACGCCATATGCTGCTATTTTAGTAGCAACGACTCAATTTTGAATCGGTCCCGCCGACTGCACAATAAAAGAAGATAGATACAACACTTTTGCGGCATCACTGAAAAACTTATGCAGTACTGTTATCAAAATTCTCATAACACCGTTCGACAAACCTGAAGTCTTTTTGAAATAAATATGCTTGTATTTTTCGCTTCAGGCTCTGACGCCAAAATAATGAATTTCGTAGTCGCAATCGCAAGATTTGGCTGCGTTTCTGGCGCATGCCGTTCATTTGTGGCGCAAAATAATACTTGGAAACAAAGAAGAGTAGGCACTATGTACCCCCGAATTAGAGTCTAATTAAAGGGACTATCCCACCTTTAACATGGGGTTTGAGTTGAGATAGCCAAGTTTGCGGCGAGGTTCAGAAACCACTATCTATCTAGGTTGCAACCCCCGCGGCCTCTTGGTGTTGAAGAAATTCGTTCCCTTTATTTGAAAATGGGCCTTGTACAAGGGCCTATCTTCAACATGGAGCGACCGTTAGTGTGACGTCACCTCGTTTAGTCATTCTGATTTAAATGGGTTTGTTCGTTGAAAAATCGCTTAAAACTTGGTCTGAACTTTGTTGTGGTGCGTACAGAGTAAAAAGAATCAGCTTTATGACAGTAATGTGGCCTGGGAAAGGAGGTAATTTTGGGCTGTGACGTCACATATTTGAAAGTTTGTGTTTGGAATATGGGAAGCCTAAGATGTTTAATGAAAAATAAATGCCAGAACCGTGTTTCTGGTCATCCAATCTATAAAGTCGGGCACAATTTAACTGGTTTTAACAACATTTTAGAAGGTGGGATAGTCCCTTTAATTCTAAACCGAATTAACTCTTATTCAAATTAGAATCCTTACAACCAAGCAACGACAAGGCGATAACATAAACAAAAACCCAAGCGTCGCTGTTTGAAACAAAAGCGCCATATACTGCGACTTTTTTATAGAGAAGGACAACGCATTTCGGTGGGTGTTACAAGTACTGCAAGTACTGCTTCTTTTTTTGCAAAAATAAAAACCTTTTTCACATACGAAAATGTGCTAGGAAATTTTCATATTTTATAGAAACTACAGTAGAAATAGTATAGATGTCGAGTAATTTTTATTTAAGAAAAAAGAAAGCTCATTATCTCCCTTTAAGCTCCAGTCTGATCCAATGTGTGTTCAGTCGCGAGCTCCGATGTACTCGTACGTCGAACCTCGCCCTGTATGCTTCAGCGCAGACGTGCAGGCACGCGGACCCGCCACCGCCGCAGTCACAACAGCCAGCCCACTAGCACGGGCTAGTGGTGTCAGAGCTGACAGTTGACAGTAGAGGTGATAGAGCTGAGCTTGACGTTTTCCCGATTTGAAGCTTTTCAAATCGGCAAAACGTCAAGCACGGGAATAAGTTACAAACCGGACCAACTGGATAATTTGAGGGAAAACCCGGCGTTTAACCAAACTCAGCGCATTCCATAGTGTTATATGGACTTAACTGTAACATAATACCAAAAATATTAAGCTTGAAATACCAATAAAATTGGTGTCAGTGCTAGATTGATGCACTAAAAAAGTTGCATCCAATTGACATCTCCAATATGGGCCTCCACTGCCCCTGACCGGAACCGGAAGTGGTCTCCGTCCGATATCTGGCAGCCGGAAGTGGTGCGGTGGACTGCAGAGGCGCTGCTGTGCTCAGAAGGGGGTCCTCCGTCACCGTGGTAGGACGGCAGTGCTGCATTGTGGTTGTGGAAGAAGTAGTTAGACGTCATGGCGAACCGCCATACCGCTCTATCGGTGCTACTGTGTTTGGTGAGTGACATTGTATTCGTTTTTTTCCGTAGTGCGCTTTCATTTTTCTAATGGTAATGTCTAAACTACTCCTTAAAGTCGTTTATGGGCTTATATGGTAAAAGTTTTTTTGCGGTGGTTTTCTGTTTGGTGTAACTCTTATCGTGTATTTTTTCCTTAGCAGTGCTAGCTTCTTTCTTTGTGAGAGCGAACTTTCTAAGCTGATTGCTCAGCGTATTGCGTACCTATTTGATTTCGCCACGCTACAACAGTTTGCTACTTGCTTTTTAGGTCTATTTAAGTAAAAGAGTACTTTTGTTGAATTTAGATGAACAATTGAACAAACACACATTAAATGATCCATTAATGGCGGTTGACCTGCCTCACCTGACATCTGTTTCCTCTATTTCAGCTGGTCCTCACCAGCGTTCACATGACCCGTGGTCGACCCGGTGACACGGACATCCAGACCCTGGCAAGGAGGATTCGACCGGATGAACAACAAAGAGTGATCAGCCTGGGTTGTCCCGTTGGGAGACGGCCCTGCGGCCGGGGGCGATGCTGTGTGACCCGACGGGTGCCAGATCGGCCAGTATGTCGGCCCTGGCAAGTCAGCCACCCCGTGTTTGGGTGTATCGGCTAAACCCGGTGTTGGGGTGTATTGGCTAAACCCGGTGTTGGGGTGTACTGGCTAAACCCGGTGTTTGGGTGTATCGGCTAAACCCGGTGTTGGGGTGCATCGGATAAACCCGGTGTTGGGGTGTATCGGATAAACCCGGTTTTTGGGTGCATCGGCTAAACCCAGTCTTTGGGTGTATCGGTTGGACCCCGTGTTTGGGTGCACTGCAGTTAAACCATGGAAAATATGAGCCACTCGTTTGGATGTTTCAGTTAAACACGGTATTTGGGTTTATCAGACCATGGCCAGTCAGCCACTCTGTGTTAAGATGCATCAGCTTAACCTCGTGTCAGAGCGTATTAGTGAAACCTGGTGTTAAGCTGAGTCAATTAAAACCAGCATTCGAGTGTATTGGTTAAGCCAGTTGTTGAGTGTACCAGTTAAACCCAGTATTGAGCAGTAGCGAACCCTTACATACATTGTTTGGGTGTACGCAATAAACCCTGGCGGACCCACCATTTTCTTGTGTGTATTTGTAAACGCGTCGTTCTGGTGAATGATTCATCCAAACCGGGTGCATGTATGCGTTAGTAAATATAGTGTTTGACCGTATCAGTGTAACTCTGGTGTTATGCTATTATATTAAACCATTTATTTGAGTGCATTTGTATGTGGAGACTAAGTACTGATGGTTGTTGAAAATGTGATTCTGTAACGACTGTTCAAACGCATTTCTTTGCAATGCTTGATGCATGCTTTGTAAGTACACCATGTATACTGACTACTGACTACTGTAGCAATTCGTTAAACTGCCCATTGTTTGCAGTCGCATTCCGCGAAGAAGAGATAAACGCGTGGATATGTGAATGCGTAATAAAAAAAACACAATAGCACAGCTGTTTCTCTGGCTTATTATGAACAACTCATATCTTTCTAGTAGAGGTTTATTTGCCATTGGGTCTACAGTGCAGGAATATTTCTATCTCGCACTCCTGAGATGCAACGATAAGAATTTGTCATCTCTGCATCCTCTGAGATGCAAAGATAAGGTCTCGATGGTTCACGGCGAAAAATCACGCACGTTCAAGTGGTGATGCGTCAAAAGCCGCAACATTTTTTGATGGCTGTTTGTGGTAGAAATAATGATATAAATACAAAAGCTCTAAATATATGTGTCATGAGAAAATGCCTACATTTAAGAAAAATATTTAAATGAATTTTGAATAAACTTCTAAATATAAGGATTTAGGATTCCTCATGACTCATTCGTGGAAGATCGGATACCTTTTCCTCGCGTATTCCAGAAAAACCTCGCTCCTTCGTCGCTCGTTTTTTTTTTGTAACCCGGTTGGAAAAGAAATACTTTTTTACACACCGAATCGAAAGATCCATTAGGCAAAGACACGAGGATAAATCGTAATGAACCATTCGTGGTAAGAACAGTTGATCTTTCCCCGCCGGGACAAGATCACTCGTTTTTTGAGTTTATAGAATTGAAGAATTAAATAATTTATAGCAACTAATGCCTATCGTGTAAGAAATAAAATTATGCATGGGTCTGTCGGGAAGATGAAAAACTATCAGCACTCTTGCCATCTTTTCAGCATCGTGCCATCTTTTCATCTCGGGACCTTCGGTCCCTCGTGAAAAGATTACCACACTCGTGCTGATAATTTTTCATCATCCCGGCAGACCCATGCAAAATTATAGACATCTTCCACTCGGAACCATGAAAAATCCCCTATGTCCATCCCGGAAGAGCAATGCGGTAGATACGCGGTAAATGCGGTAAAAGGAGGAATGACATGTCGTGGGTTTTATTCTTGGTGAATTCACTGAATCCTGGGGGCGATTCTTGTGGTGTTGGATTATTTGCCATTGCTCAATGGTTTTTTCCATTTACGAATAGTGATGTGTAATAAGCTATTTTAATTGTTTTTATTTGCGGTCTTCCGCAAATAAGCCTTTTATGCATGTTCCTGCATTTTTTCAGTCTAGCGATATCATTGAAAAAGTCGTTTTCCGTCTTAACACTGCGATATTTTATACTCCTTTCCATGCAGTTTCCATACACTCCTTTCCGACGGTCCCCCATCCCGCAGCCCGAACTCATGCAATGCCCCCTTCACTCCGCCGCGCAGTACCCCCACTGCACCTCCGACCGGAACTGGAAGTGGTCTCTGGTTCCGTATCTGTCCGTGTGTGTCGTGCCGGGCTGCAGAAACACTGCTGTGCTCAGAAAGGGGGCCCTCCGTCACCGTGGTAGGACGTTGATGCTGTACTGGTTGTGGAAGGAGAAGCGGGACGTCATGGCGAACCGTCACACTACTCTGGTGGTGATGCTGTGTTTGGTAAGTGAATAGGCAGGGACTGTGCCACATTGACTGTATCGGTTCAATCAATGTCGTTAATGGCTTCGTACAAACATATTATTTATAGCTGTTACCATTTCCGAAATGTTTGCTCTGTTCCTTTTGATAAATGTTCACCATTCGCCATTCTTTGAAGAACTGCATTGACAATTTTGATATTTATGTGAAAGCTGGTTTGGAAAGGTTTGAACGTATGTCGGAACTCCCAATCACCCCAAGTGGTGAGTGGCTCGCCTCTGACGTCCTCTCCCCTCTATTCCAGCTGGTCCTCAGTGTCCACATAACCTGCGGTCTGCCGGGCGGCGCGAACACCCAGGTCCTGAGACGGGACCGGCCTGTCGTACACCATGAGGTGATTGCAGTTATAAGCTGTTCGCCTGGAACCCGACGCTGTGGACGACGAGGGTGCTGCAGAACGCGCACGGGGCCACGCCCGCTGCGTCGCTGCTTACCCTGGCAAATCAGCCACCCTGTGCATGGGTGTATCGGTTAGACACGGTGTTTGGGTGTATCGGTTAGACACGGTGGTTGGGTGTATCAGATAAACCTCGTGTTTGGTGTATTAGTTGAACCCCGGTGGTTGGGTGCATCGGCTAGACACGGTGTCTAGGAGATTCAGTTAAAACCGGCATTTGAGGATTCTGCTTAAGCTTGCTGCTTGAGTGTACCAGTTGAACTCAGTATTGAGGTGTATCCAACCCTCACATATACTGTTTGGGTGTACGCATTAAACTCTGGCAGATCCATCACTGTTGTGTGTATTCGCAAGCGCGTCGTTTCATTCAAAACAGGTGCTTGGATGTGTCAGTAAATATGGACTTGACCGTATAAGGGTAACTCTGGTGTTATGTGCAGTAAGTAAGCATTTAAGTAAGCGTATTCGTGCATTTTAAGTAAAGATTAATGACTGTTGCTTGTTGAATATATGACTCTGTACTCTGTAGCTACTGTCCAAACGCATATCCATGTAATGCGTGCCGCCTGCTTTGTTCACTGTAGGTATATTGTAGCAACGTGGTGGCAGTCTCCCATAGCTGGCTGTCTCCTTTTGAAGACGAGATAATCGTCTCATGCATGTGAATGTGTGATTAGAAAAAAAAAAAACAAAGGCATGCAGTCGCTTCTGGCTAATCATAAGCAAATCCATCCCGCAGAAGCAGTGAGGTAGACATGCGGTATTCGCGGATAAAGGAGAGGACATATCGTGGTGTTCATTCTTGGATGAGTCCACCGAAGGCTGGTAATGATTTTGTGGCATTGATTTATTACGGAGCGAGCGGAGCAAGCGAAGTCTTTCGTAGATTAACGGAAATTTCTGAGAATGAGCGGTGAAATGACATGAAATGAAATGGTATGATGGTATAAATGACACGGTGAATGGTTACTATTGTTTTTTATCTAAAATCTTGGATTTGGGATGAACTGTTGCTCATTTATTCATGCACATATGTTTAACGCTCATATGCTTGTGGTTTATGTGAATCTGACGTTCCTTGCTTTTGGTTTGGGGAAGCGTTTGAGGCTGCCAGTGCCTAATGTATTAGCGAAGGTATATTGATAAGTTTTCCCCACCTGTAAAGGTAATTGGCAGGAAATTTGCGTATTCACATAATGCCCAGTCTATTATCGTTTAAGTATGTTACGAAATACATATTGGTAAAAATCAATAGATATAACGGCTCCCTATCCCTTATTGAATGAGAGAAAGCAAAGAATAGAAATGATGTGCATCCAGACAGTGCTTTTCGTTAATATTGTTTGCAAACAACCTAATGCTCTTTTTTACAATCTTATTTCAATTCAAGTTTTGAACGATAGGAGTAAGTGCGTGATTGTAACCCTTTTTCTCACCGCTTCCAATTGAGTAGAAATAGCTTTTGCGTCGTGTGACATATCAAGTTGTTTCCCTCCGCCCCGGTCGTCCTACCGCGCCTCTCGTCATGAAAAATAAAACACTATGCCTAGTGACCTTATCGTTTCCCGGCCTCACGCCGGCCAACAGCTTGGCTTCATTTCACCGTTTCGTTTTCCTAAAACCACCCGAGCTAGAGGGCTCAAATCGCTTGTTCGAAATATGTCTGAGTGCGCACATGCTGAGCCAGTAGCCACGCTCACCTGAGTTTCGTGTATAATCAAGGGGTGTAATGACCTGAAGGACACGGTCGAACCATTCGTGCGTGAAGGATGCCGCTGCTCTGTCCTGATAAGGACGGTGAGCCCCCGCGGTACCGACCAACTGACCTAATGCCAGCGGAGAGACGAGCCGAGGCGCGGCGCCCCGCCGGCTAATCACAATAATGGAGGACCGATGTGAAAGTTTACCGCGAGATAGCTTCCACGAATTCGCCAGTGGACAAGGCCCTAAATACATTAGCGGCTTTCCATTAAAGGGACACTCCCACCTTAACATTAGTTTTGAGTTGAGATAGCCAAATTGGTGGCCATGGCCTGCAAATACCGGTTTGGGCACTCACAACATCGACAAATGCTTTAATTCGGAGATATGGAATTTCAAACTTGCAGTTTTCGGATTCTAAGGGGCTAGTGCATTGGTATGCCCCCTTAGAATTTGTGACGTCAGCGGAGATCTAACGATTTTTAAATCTTTTACTAAAACGTTTGGTAGCACGCGGTGGTATATGCTGCTTTGCGCGCAACAAATGCCGCACTTTCAAATAAAGTCGCTAGGAACAGCGGAGATCCCAAAAAGTAAACAAAAGTAAAAGTCTAATATCTTGAAAACCGGTGAATATTTTTCGATGAAATTTGGTAGATATTCGTTTTCGCTCTTTCTGAACCGAGCGACATCACTTTCGTGCCAATTCATTAACTTTTTTGAAGGTGGGAGGGTCCCTTTAAAGGAAGGGTGCCACCTTTTGGACACAACGCAGTTTTTACCAGATTAGCCTCACATGAACCTAAAAACCGGCTTCACTTACCTATGCTCGAGACGGTCAGCATTGAATCCGCACGTGAAGTTATCATTTGCGAGTTTTGCTGCCAGCATTCGGGCAGGCAAAAATCTTCAGCACTATTTCCTCGTCGTGTTAAGGGTATTTTATAAAACATGAAATCAGCAAAGGTATGTATAAAAGTTATACTTTTGAAGCATGTTTTATCATTTTGAAAGGGTATATTTTTTCTTTATGGTATACACTTAAGTTTTAAAATTTTTATTGGGAAGTTTTTCTAGTTAGTTGCATGAAGGGTGAAGGGTTCCATAGATCTCTTAACCCGCGACCTGGTGGGGGGGGGGGGCTATTTTTTGCCCCCCTCCAGACTTTTCGATATATCTCCAGAACCGCTGCGCCGATCGTCACCAAACTTTTAGTACCCTCCCGGACATCAATTTTACACATTGTGACCAAAAATTTTTCCAAAAGCTATGATAGGTTGGCCGGAAATGACGTCAGAGTGACGTCATGTTCTGCCGTTTTCGACCCAAAAAAGGGTTTCGCGGGAAGAGCTGTCAGGCCTATAGCTTTGCAAATACAGAAAAATGTTTAGGACATAAAAGCTGTAGAATTGACAGAGCTACAAAACTGCTATCTCGGATTTTTGATTTTTTTTGGTTTTGACCCCCAAAAATCAAAAAATAGATTTTTGGGATATAATAGTCAAAAAATCCAAAAAGTTTTTTGAATTTCGTAAAAACCGGAATATATGTGATAGTCCTTACCGCCTTCCATCCACATACCAAATTTTAGATTGATACCTCTTTTTTGGCGAAGTTATAGCGAAAAAACTGTTCAAAATTGATGACGTCAAATTTTCAAACTCAATTTTTAGCAATTCTAGACCTCGTAGCAGGGGCGTAATCACTCCTCAAAAAATGGGCTGGAAATAACTCCCTCCGGGGGCGGCATCAAATCCCAAGGGAAGGGCGGCACTTGTGTTTCGGGAGCCAGAGGTGAGTACTTGAGGGCATTTACTGTGTCGCTGTTGTGTGTCAAATTCTTACGCTTTGTGAAATACGAACAATAATCAGCAGTCAACTGACTACACGTTATAAGGGGCAGACGCAAAGAACACGCCACAGCTCTGGTGTTCGAGATACTGGTACTTTATGCGGTAGATATGCATGCGTAAGAGGGGTGGTCAGCCCGCTGCTGGCAGTTTGGCTTTGCTACTACGCACCGGATTGATAAATGCCATAGGCACACTCTTCAATAGTTCACTTCATTCAGGTGAGTTCAATTTCAATGGGATCTGACCATGGGCGTCGAAAGCGGGAGGGGGGGGGGGGCTCAGCGGTCTCTAAGGGCCCTTACCGGCCTCGGGGTCCTTACCGGCCAGAGCGTCCTAACCAGCCTGAGGGGCCTTACCGGTCCATTAGGGGCCAGCTCTAGGGGCCCCAGGCCACACCCGTCTGTGACGGTCCCACACCAATTTCTTTGAGGGCCCCGTAATGGCGACTAATAGCCCTCACCGTCGCCTCTGAGGGCCTAAACAGGTCCCGAAGGTCCCTCACACGGGCACGAGGGGCCCTGTGGCGCCAATTGGCCGTTGACGGTTTACTGACCATATTTCTGTCATATTTCGACTCAGAAGTGCCCCACAGGGCTCGTAGACATCCCATGGGCCCCTGAATAGCGACACTAAGTTCTCCATGAAGGCCCTACGCCACCTTCTGAGTGTCCCTTGCTGGCTTCTGAGGGCCCTTACCGGCCTATTACGGGCCACCTCTAGTGGCCTCGAACCCGCCTGTGATAGCCCCACACAAATTTCTGAGGGCCCATAACGGCGACTCTGAGGGCCCTCACCGGCGCCTATGAGGTCCCAAACCGGCGTATCTGAGGGTCCCACTCCCCCCCCCCCCCCCCAACTCTGACGGCCTACACCAGTGTCTCTAAAGGCCCTGTATCGGCGGTTCTGAGGACCCCACATCAGTGGCTCTGACGGCCTCACACTGGTGACTCGGAGGGTACCAGCAGCATCTGAGAAAACCATGCCGGTGGTTAAGGACCCCACAGGGCTCCTCAAGGCACCACCGACTTCTGAAATCCCCTTGTCGGCTTATGAAGGGTCCACAACAGCAGCTCGCGCCTCTGATGGCCCTGTGTCTCTGAGGGACTCCACATTGGCGCCTGTGAAGGGCTTCACCGGCGACTGTGCAGGTCCTACACCGGCGCTTCTGAGTGCCCCCACACTGCCACCTCTGAGGGCCTCATACCAGTGCTTCTGAGGGCCCCACGCTGGCACTCCTGAGGGCCCCACACCGTGCCTCTTTAGGACCTTTATCAGCGGCTCTGAGGACCCAACATCGGCGCCTCTGAGGGCCCCACACCAGCGCATCTGACGGCCACCCACCGGTGACTTTTGAGTGCCCTACATCGGCGACTCTGAGGGCCCCACCGGCGTCTGAAAGTATTGTGCCGGTCTCTAAGGACCCCACAGAGCTTCTGAAGGTATCGCCGGCCTATGGGAGCCCTTTGCTGGCCTGAGGGCCCCTTGCTGGTCTCTGAGAGCCCCCTGCCGGCTTGTAAGGGGTTCAGACCAGCAGCCTCTATGCCTATGGGCCCCACATTCGTCTGTGACGGCCCCACACCAGTGTCTCTGAGGGCCCACAACGGCGCCTGTGAGGAACCTCACTGGCGTCTCTCAGGGCCTGTGTGAGGCCCTAGCACTTCTAGCACTTCTAGCTTCTAGCACTTCTGAGGGTCCACACCGGCACCTCTTTGGCCTCAGTCATCAATAATACCTCTGAGGACCCCACAATAATGCTTCCGAACCGGTCCTACCGAAGGCACCACTTAACCCTCGCCCGTATAGGGGGGGGGGGGTTAAAACGGACCCCCCCATGGTTTTTCGCGAATAAATCGCGTAAAAAGCGGCCGATCGCGACGAAACTGTGAGTGCCCTCGCGTTTATCAATTTTACACCTACCCTTAAAATTTCATGACCCTGACCCTAATGACCTTTGACCTGTGACCTACTTTTCGAGACCATGTTTGGCCGGAATCGCGATTCGGCTGATGTCGGCTCGCATTAGCCGCGCGTTTGCAGTCTTTTCGTGGTTTCAAGCTTTCAAACATGGGATATGATGTTGCTCCCATGCATTAGGGTGGGTGTCAAGGTCACCGGAAGGCCAGGTCAGGTCATTGACCTTTGATGACTTCGGTTCACTTTTTCGAGTTTTACATGTTTCTAGGCTAGTTTTTTAGCTGAATTCGAATTTAGCAACCATTTGAACATTTACCAAGTAGTTTTGGTGCCTTCGTAACATGTTACGAAGCTGTCAGAGGCGGTTGCCACCTACTACGAATATCCGGCAAACCCTTACTGGTTGACCTGACCTGACCTGACTCGACCTGGCCTAAATGCATTAAGACATCATCTATTATCATAACTAACATGATATTCGTAATCAGCACCCTAAAAACCCCATAGTAACCACGTTTTACGACGTTCTAACTGGTCCCGGTTTTCCCGACTTTTGGGTCATTGACCTGACCTGGAAGTTCAACCGATAATCTAGGACCTTAAAATTGGGTATCATCGGCTTCCTCTCGTCACGGGCAACACGCTCGTTTTTTTCCGCAAAGCTCTAGGTCGATCAGGGGCGAAACGGCAAGGGGGGCCAACGGACCCCCCCCCCCCCTTATACGTTCGTGGCTGGAAAAACACCAATACGGGCGAGGGTTAAGTCCTTTATCACCTCGCTAAGCTTCAATCCCATACCGGCCTTCGGAAGGCACCACGCCAGTGCACTCACTGCCCCACACGGGCAACTGTGAAGGCTTCACACTGACCTCTCTTGAGTCTCACACCGGTGCCTTCCTCTGAGGGTCCCATACCGGCTCATTGCCCAGTGCCCACGGCCCGGCCACTCACCGGTGACTCTGAGGGTCCTACACTGAAGACTCTGGAAGCCCCCACCAGCTTCTAAGAGCACCACGCGACGCCGGCCTCTGAGGGTATCACGCCAAAACCTCAACGGATCACACACCCGCCTGTGAGAGCACCACGCCGACGCCTCTGAGAACCTCAAAGGGCTTGACCAGTGCATCTCTGAGGGCGTAACACTGGCATTTTAAGACACCACGCTGGTCTTTGGGTGCCCAACGCACAGGCCTTCTGAAAGCAGTACGCAACTTTTAAGCAGCCACGCTTAACTCTCAGAGCCCCACAGCGGCCTCTAATGGCCCCTAAGCTTTCGAGCCTGCCTAAAGAGGACCCATTCCAGGCGTGAGCCTGCAGGACGGGATCCAGCCAAGGACCTCACCCACTCAAGGGCCCCACAGTAGACCGAGGACTCTTTCAAGTGCTCAGCTTTACTCTTGAGTCTTGCTGCGCGCTCAGGGTACTACTCGTTGGCTCGGAATGTTTACATCAAGCAATCATACAGGGCCTTTTCGCGACTTCGATGGTTGTTTGCGATCAGAGCGTCTCACCTGACGCTCTCATGGGCTGAATTCGCATAGGCGAATCCCTTAGACTTATCGAGCCCAAAATGTAACACTTAATGTTGGGCAGCATACAGAGCCCGCCAAAACGTGCGCACGACCTTCATTTGCGCACGTTAAGAGTAGCAACCAAACTGTGATACCTAGGCATGGAGTTGTGAATCCCCCGGTCCGCACGATGTTCACCTATCGGAGACGTTTCAGCACAATTCGCCAAGTCAATGCGTAGTTATTATATGTAAACAGCATCAATTTAAGCACCCCTGACTGAGCTATCGCAAATATTCGTCTGGGCTAGGGGCGAAAAACTCCCCCCCCCCCGGGCCAGCGAGGGCTAGCATTCCGGGGAGAGGTGGCACAGCGCCTGACGAGAGCAGCACAGACGTCGATGGAGCGTTATAGGGAGGGGCGAATCATTAAACCTTTTGACGCATTCTGGGAAGGGGAGGCGCGTAAGGGCAGAAAGGAGTCTGGGGAGGGGCGGCACGTAGCGGCGGCAAGGTGCCTTGGGAGGGTGACGCCGACTGCGATAGAGCATTGTGGGGAGTGGCGGCTTGTTGAGGGCGGCGGGGTGTTGTGGCGAGGGGCGGCACATAGTGGGCGCCAAGATACTCTGGGGAGGGCGGCAAGGCGTTTATGGAGGGCGGCACAGACGGTGGTAAAGCGTTGTGGGGAGGGGCGGCACATTGGGGGCGGCGGGGTTTGTGGTGAGGGGCGCCACATAGAGGGCGCCAAGGCACTTCGGGGGGGGGCGCACATATGGCGATAGAGCATAGGGCGGCTTATTGAGGGCGGCGGGAAGTTGTGGCGAGGGCAGCACATAGAGAGCGCCGAGGTACTCTGGGGAGGGCGGCACAGACGGCGATAGAGCTATATGCGGAGGGGCGACACATTGAGTGCGGCGGGGTTCTGTGAGGGGCGGCACAGGAGAGCTCCGAGGAACTTGAGGGGGAGTCGGTGCGGAGGGGCGGAAGGACATCTGGGAGGGGCGGCATGTAGAGGGCACCTAGTTATTTTAGTGAGGAGTGGCACGTTGACGTCAGGCGTATAGTGGACCGAGCAGTGCCGTTTCTTTTTTCTTGGTTTTAAAGTCTGCGAGTCCCGCAATTGCAGTTTTCCTCTACCGGGGGCGGCATTTCAGCATCCCAAAAATGGGCTGGAATTTCCAGCGTTCCAGCGCGGTGGTTACGCCCATGCCTCGTAGTGCAAAACAAAGACCACCATTACACTCCCCGTGACGAGCTGCATCGAATCGATACCCTTTTTATGCAAAAATATCAACTTTGAAATTTGACCTTTTTTGACCTGACCTTGACCTGACCTCCACCAGAAAGTGACCTAAACCGTACCTGATGGTCTTATAACCAACACCATTGGGTTGGAAATGAAAAACTGGCCATAAAACATGCATCGCACAACCTTAGTAAAGTTGGGTTCATGTGGTGACCCTTGGTGACCTTTGGTGACCTGACCTGTGACCTGACCTGGTATGACCAGTGACCTCTAATAGCAACATATGTACTAGACAACTGACGTCTTATCGCTGATTTTCGACAAAATGCGTTTTACTCGGTGTTATAGCGCTTTCCCTAGAAGCCCCGTGAACGGTGAAACATTTTATCTTTGACCTGACCTGTGACGTCATCGGTGACCCCGAGGTCAATAAAATTTGGTTTCCCTCGACAAATTTGACAGGGCTATCGAACGCCGTTTGAATTTTGCGGATCCGTCCAGTAGTTTCGGAGATACGAGGGGGGGGGGCAAAAAATAGCCCCCCCCCCACCAGGTCGCGTTATAAACAGACCCCACCAGGGCGCGGGTTAAGCATTGTAAAGGAAAAACCTTTACTCGACTTATTTGATGTTCTTTTGACGTATCTCCGCGTAACATGTGTAATCTATATAATTTTTAATCATGTTTTCAAATCATGTTATCTTCTTCCTTTTTATTTGTTCATCTTTTTGTCTCAGTTGCGCCATCAATGCAAATGGCAGAATGATATGTTGCCATGACAACAGGATATGCCAGCCGTCCTAGCTGCCACATCAAACGACCTTGAGTTGTAGTGGTGATATAAACAACGATCTTTTTTTTTGGCCAATGTATTAAATGCAATGTTTCGGTTTTTTGCATATTGTGGACGCGCTAACCACGTCTAAAAATTCAAATAAGTAAAATAGATTCATAGAAAAAAAAATTCGGAAGGTGGCACCCTTCCTTTAAAGTGCACTTGATCGTGGGTATGTTCCACGGTTCCACGTGCTGGAAAAAAAGATGATATTTGCCCATGACAGTTTTCATTTTACGTCACGCCTTCTCTTACATCTAGTAAGAGAGGCGCATGAATCCGATAACCTGAAATCCCGACACTGATTATTTTGAGGCTTGGGAATTTCATCTATTATGGGCTTAATTTTGATGCGAATAAATGCATGTTTTATGCCATGATTTATGAATGATTGCTGCCATAACCTTAAGCCCTTTAGATATTCCAGTTTTTCCCCAATATTTCAAAGAGATAGTCCAAAGAGACCTACCACGCAGTATGCAGTTACCTACCACGAGGTTTGTGCCTATATCGAGAATATATCGAGAGCACCATCCGCTCACGACTCCGCTGCCTTTCCGCTTCTTCCGTGTCTAAATGCGGGAATGCGGAAGTCCTGCCACTGTGCCACATTCTGCAATTGACCGCCTCCCCCCCCCCGCCCAGCCCCTTTCCCAGTGCAGTAGCGTTTATTGTATTTTTTTGTGAGTTTCACAGCAAAATAAGCCAGTTCTAGTCTGGCGTAGCATGTCTACCGTGACTGAGTGAGTGAGTACTGAGTACCGTCTACCCCATGGGTGGAACTTTTCCACGGAAGTTGGTGGGACAAAAAGTCGTCAAACCTTCAATGTCCGGCTGTCAAGTTGAATAAACTGCCACACTGAAGCAATTCCTATCATTACACACATTATATTGTGCTTGTTTGTTTGTTTTGTTGGGTTAGGCCCTTTCGGTCTGACAAGACCATTGCAGAGCCGGAAGGATGATAGGAATTAGGGGGAGACATTGGTCTGGGCAGGCACCCTAGTGAGTCGCCGGGGCTGAGCCCGTACGGCGTACAGATGACAGGCCACCCAGCCCCAAGGCACTCACTGCACCCGGCTACGGGGTGCGCTCCCTCGGGAGCAGCGGTGCCGCTCCAAGGGAGCAGCCCGCATGAGATAAAGTTGCCTGTCCAGCCCGGAAGGGGGTTGCGGCGTGGAGGAGAAGGATTTCAGTATCCTGAGGATAGAAGCACGGAACGGTGTATATTGTGCATTACACAAACATTCTAAAAGCTCATCAACGCGAAAAAGGTTGAGTTGCAAAGCATCAAAGTCCTACTCCACCAATCAGATTCAGATCCTACCAATTTGGTGGGACAAAACGCTTATTGGTGGGGCAAAATGGCAAGATGATGGGACAGCCGCCCCACCAACTATGCCTATAAGAAGGCAGAAGCTCCTCCCCTAGGCTACCCTACATGTGATGGAATAATTGGAATGCATTGTCACCAGCCCCACATGACTTGAAGCCCTGGTGAGTAGCGTCCTCTGTGGAGAGATTGAAAACTACTGGTTGAGAAAACTACGGTATTTTTAGTATCATAAACCCTCACTTATGTATAAGAGACTAAGAAATCGGTAAAAAGTTGGTATTTCCCTCATTTTTCCAAGTTGGTTTGGTTTCGGTATTTTCCCGTGGTTTTGGTTGGTATTTGGTTCGGTATCGGTATTCCGATTTTCCGTAATTGACATCACTAGTATGAACATTTCACTTTCAAAACAAAATGCGCCGTCATTTTTTATTCAGAAAACGTTATTTCTGGGCAGCCTACTGTAACTTGTTATTTTTTGTTAACATATTTTTTGCGGTAAAGCTGTCGAATGTTCTCTAAACATAATAACCTCTCATACACTTCGCTCTTAGCCAGACGGCCGAGATTCGGCGATCTCAGCCATTTGGCCGAGATCAGCCTCCGCTCGCGGCGCCACCTGTGGTAGTGACTGGAACTAATAGTGGGAAGTCAGATGTCGCTCTGTGCCTGCCTTGGTGCGTAATGCTGCCAAAGTGAGACTTCTTGCCGCAATGGATATGACTATTGACTTACTCTTGTTTTCGCCCTGCCAATGCCGCAAACTAGGAATAAACTGACGTAAAGATTCGTTAACTAGCCGTGACTGCGTTCCCTGTCGGAGCGACAATTCTGAAATGTTGAAACTTGAAAGTTTTGTTAATTATTCATAACAAAATTTCGTGACCGAGTCGTGAACTAGGGGCAAACTGTTCGTAAAATGTCGTGAGTTCGTCGTGAACTGAATTATCATCCCAGTTCGTGCCCCAAAATGTCGCGACTTGCCATGGCGAAATCGTGGCCAAAAGTCATGCAGGTGTCAGTCAGGCCGCCTGTAGCTAAAAGGCCAAAATCTTGAAATCCTTGCCAAAAGGCTTAGAACGAGCAACAATCTTAGCCATCTTAGGCTTAGAACCAAGGCTTCAATCTTCATCAAAGGCTTATCTTCTTCAAATTATTATCTTCTTCTTATCTTCTTCAATCTTCAAAGGCTTAGTATCTGGAATCAATCTAAGCAGCCTAAGGCTTAGAACCAGCAATCTTAGCTATTTGACGGATCATACAATCCTAGCCAAAAGGTCTAGAACCAGAAATTTTAGCCAATTATGTGAAAATGAGCAATCATAGCAAAATGGCTGAAAATACAATCGTTAGCCAAGTGGCCGAAAAAGAGCAATCTTATCCTTATGGCCGAGGGATAAAATTTTAGCCAAAACGCCGGGAATGCAGTCTTGGTCAAAAGGCCGGGAGTTCAATCTTGGCCAAAAGGTCGATAATGCATTCTTAGCCAAAAGGTCAAGAATAAAGTCTTAGCCCCCCCCCCCCCACCAAAAAAAAAAAAGCCCGAGAATACAATCTCAGCCCCCCCCCCCGCAAAAAAAAACACGAAAATAGGTATGCAACCCTAGTCAAAATGCAGTGAATTAACAATCTTAGCCAAACTGCCGAGAATAAGCGGCCCGGCTGCGAAATGACCAAGAATAGAATCTTAGCCAAAAGGCCGAGCATGAGCAATCTCGGCCAAAATGCAGAGAACCAGCGATCTTAGCCAAATGGCCGAGATAGGCTGCGATTGTAGCGCCAGTTGTGAAAGTTACGAGAGTCAGTAGTTGGCCGGTTTGGTATAGATGTCGCCCCAAACGCTCATCGGTGCATAGATTTGTCTGTTGTAAGGCAGTCCAGCAAACGTCGTTTTATGCCAGTGTCTCTTGTGACATGTGCTGTCAGTTGGCAGAACCGCCAGAACCTGCTAGTCTGGACGTAGACTCGCTGATGTATGCATACGGTATGCAGAGCTAGGATTCAGAAGTGCGTGGTCTAATTATATAACAAAGCGCAATCATCCGTGATGCAACTAAAAGAAGTCAAATGATATAAAAGATGTCACTTACGGATTGAGATTGAATTTGAAGTCGAACCTTTTCCTGTTCGTTTACTTATCACATCGATATGACCTCAACGTATGTTTTTACTTATTTTCTTCGATACTAGCACAATATTTCTGCCAGCTATTATCCGACCCTTTCGAACCCCAGCCCCACCCTCCATTTAACCGACCTGACACCGCCTCTGACCCCCCCCCCCCCCCTGATGACCTCCCTCCGCCTTTGCCCGAGGCCCTCCCTCTCCGCGTGGGCCCCTCGCCGTGAGTGATGAGGGGGACAGTCGGCGGCGGCGCGTCCTTTGATGTTAATTTATGTCCTCACTGTGCGGCGCTAATGGCCGAGTGGCGACAGCGGCACCGGATGGGTGTCGGGTGACCGGGGGGGGGGGGGAGTCTGGACATCAGTCTGATGGTGGGGTGGGTGCGCCACAGGGTTGTGCTTGACTCATGAGTCGAGTCAGAAATTTGACTCAACTCTGACTCAAATTTATGAGTCAGATTTGAGTCGAGTCGGATAAAATGTTGAGCTGTTGAGTTGAGTCAGAGTCGAGTCGGACAAAAATATTAAGGCGTTGAGTTGAGTCAGAGTTGAGTCAGCAAAATAGCTTTTGACATTGAGTTGAGTCAAACATTTAAAAACACGAGTCAGCTGACTCAACTTTCCAGAAACAGTATATATATACATATATATATATATATATATATATATATATATATATATATATATATATATATATATATATATATATATATATATATATATATATATATATATATATATATATATATATATATATATATATATATATTAGTGTAAGCTGGAAGCAGATTATTCTTATGGCAATGCTCATTAAATGATAACGCAGCTTTTCCGTTTATAAGCTTACGGTTTATGGACTCTAGTGCTCTTATAGCTTTCTTATTGCTTTCAACATGTTCAAAAAGGATATTACCCAAGCTCATAATGGTTAACAAAAGTATTATTTCCATTAAATTGACCTTATAGTTCGACGCGTTTCGTATATTCCCTATACATTTTCAAGAACAAAGATCATGTCACACATTTCGGTCAAATCAGTTCGTTTGAATTAATCCACCGCGAGATAGTCGCTCGTGATAAATTGCAAAAGACATTTCTGAAGAAACTTGATATGCTTATAGAAAATGAATTAAACGAGTTACATCAACATTAACGAATTGCATCCATCCATCCAGGTAAGCGCAGCTTTCTAGTGGGCGACACGTGACCTAGGTCAGGCGCCGACCCTCATACAACTGCAGGGTTCCTCGGGCGTTTATCTGCCGATTGATGGCTGGGTCCTTTTCCCTGATCATGATGGCCTCGAGAGCCGCCAGTCGTCGCCAGTCCGATGCTCTCGCCAGAATGGAGGTGTTGTCCACGATTTCCCGTCTGGTCAGTAGGGTTTGGTGTTCAGTCTGGGTGTGTTGCTGCGGTCCTCCGCTCTGAAGGTGCATAGTTAGGCGCCGGGACAGAGTCGTGGTGGTGAGGCCGATATAGCCACTTGAAGGGAGGAGCGCACAGTCTCCTTTGTTGCATTTGAAGTGGTATACCAGGTTGCTCTGTTTTAGGGGTGACTTGTCATTGGCCATGTTGTTCTTCATGATGAGTGATGTCGTTGTGGGACTCTGATAGTAGATGGAGATTTTGATGCGGTCTTCTGGATGAACGGGCTTGCAGTTGCGCCGTATGATGTTCTTGAGCGCCGACTCTTCTGCTCGATAGCCGCTGGTCATCTGGCTCTTGTAGTAGAGGCTGATGACGTTGCCCTCATTTGATGTTGTCTGTGATCCTTTGTTGATGTGGTTGTTGACGATAGATTGTATTTGTTGGTCGATGGTGGTCAAGTCATAGTCATTATTGACCAGGACCTGCTTTATCCGCTGCAGCTCTTGGTGGACCAGTGGCCAGCTGGAACAGTGCCTGAGGGCTCGGTGGACATACGCCCTCACCACGCCGTCCTTGTAGCGCTGAGGGCACTCGCTTCCACCGTTCAGGCATCTCTCGTTGTCCGTCGGCTTGCGGTAGACACTGGTGGTGAAGTTGCCACTCGCAGCATCGATGGACACATCAAGGAAGCTGATCTTATTGGCTACACTCTCCTCAACAGTGAAGCTGAGGCCGGAGACCTCCTCCAGTCGTGCCTTCAGTCGCTGCAGTGATGACATGTCACTGACTTCCACCAGGATATCATCGACATATCGGCAGTACAGGTTTGGTTTTACACGGCTTTCACTGAGGACTTCGTTCTCAACTGCCGACATGAACGCCTGGGCGAATAGCACGCCGAGCGGCGAGCCCATGGCGATGCCGTCCTTCTGGTAATAGAGTTGACCTTGCGGGCAGCGGAACGGCGCCTTAGTGGTGCAGAGGCGGAGCATAGCACGCATGACTGGCTCTGGGATGTCGGGTGCTGGCAGATCGACACTGTTGTACAGGTAGTTGGAGATGATGTTGATCGTGCGCTCCACCGGGACGTTGGTGAAGAGGCTGCAGACATCAAGTGATGCTAGAGTTCCGTGTCTGGTCCTGTAAGATAAGAAAGCTATAAGAGCACTAGAGTCCATAAACCGTAAGCTTATAAACGGAAAAGCTGCGTTATCATTTAATGAGCATTGCCATATATATATATATATATATATATATATATATATATATATATATATATATATATATATATATATATATATATATATATATATATATATATATATATATATATATATATATATATATATATATATATATATATATATATATATATATATATATATATATATATATATATATATATATATATATATATATATATATATATATGTTGTCTATAATATATATATAATATATATGTCTATAATATATATATGTTGTATATATATATATATATATATATATATATATATATATATATATACAAAAACCCTGAAACCTTTTTTGTCTGATTTCAGGGTTTTTGTCAGTATTCTTCCACCTCTCCGCCTCCCTAGGAAGATACTTCAACAGCTGCTCATGATCTGCACCACAGAATCGCCCTTCAGAGGACCCGACGGCACCATCTACAGACAGAAGGATGGCGTCGCGATGGGCTCACCCTTAGGTCCCCTCTTCGCGAACTTCTATATGTGCTCTGTTGAGAACCGCATCCTGGAAAACCCACTGATTAAGCCAAGCATGTACGCTAGGTATGTGGACGACATACTTATCTGTGTCAGAGATGAGGAACAAGTGATCGCCCTCAAATCAACCTTTGAACAGCAGTCGGTACTGAAGTTCACTTATGAGATGAGTGTCGAGAACAGACTCCCCTTTTTGGACGTCAACATCGAAGTCGCGAACGGCAGGTGTGTAACATCGGTCTATAGGAAGGCAACTGACGAAGGCAGCTGTCTCAATGCTAGAAGCGAGTGCCCAGAACGGTACAAGGCTAGCGTGATTCGCTCCTTTGTCAGAAGAGCGATCACACACTGTTCCTCTTGGGAAACAATGCACAGCGAGCTGATCCGAACACAGCAAGTGCTGGTCAACAACGGGTACAGCAACCAACAAGTCAGCTCAGAAATCAGGTTGCATCTCAACAAACTTCATGAAAACCACCAATTTACATCAGACAAGAAAGACAACATCAATCTGTTCTACCGAAGCCAGATGAACTCTGACTACAAGCTTGAAGAGCGTATCGTGAAAAACATCATCACATCAAACGTCACAAGCACAGATGCCAACAAACGTATTAATGTCGTCATATACTACAACACAGCCAAAACATCAAGTCTTGTGCTGAAAAACAACATGCAAAAAACAAAAGCCAGAACGAAGAAAAACAACCATCTACAGAAAACCAATGTGATTTATCAGTATAGTTGCCCTGAAGGAGGTTGCAGACTCCTCAACCGCGATAAATACATTGGCGCTACGACGACCAGCCTCTCTCGACGGCTAACAATGCACCTCAGGGAAGGTGCCATCAAGAAGCACGCAAAAGAGGAGCACGGACAAGACATCACACGCAAAACGCTCACCGAAAACACGGATGTCATCCATTCGTGTAATGACCATAGAAGAATATGGATTACAGAGGCCCTGTACATCCGAGAGTACAGCCCTCATCTAAACAAACAGTGCCAGTCTACAACAACACTGTCTCTCTGGAACTAGGTTTAGATGGAAACTGTCCTCAACATTGACGCTGTGGATGTGCACAGTGCACTGTGTAGATGTTAATGAATGACCCATATCTGTAGGTTGGTTACATGTACCCATTTTCCTCACTGCCAAGAAATTGCTTCAACGGAGATGGCTACTCACCATGTCACGATTTTCTTTAACTTAGAATTTTAACTTGCAATGTACTCTGCATCTCATTGTTGATAAAAACAAAAACCCTGAAACCTTGTGATCATGAAATTGTGATAATTTCGAAAGCTTAAGTCTTGAATAAACTCAATATATGACAACTTTTAATGAGATCGTTAAACAAGTATCGTGTCACGTCAAGAAGACCATTCGATCTATCGAACACTTGAACAAGAAGCTTATTAAAGCAAAATCTGCTGTCAAGTTCAATGAACAATGCATATATATATATATATATATATATATATATATATATATATATATATATATATATATATATATATATATATATATATATATATATGCAAGTTTTGTTAAACACAACAGCATAATGGGCACTTATCTTCTTCTTATTAAGACTTTCGAGGCGGCGAATGCACTGTCGAGGTTCGGGTTCGTGAGAATGTAAAATATTACCAAAAGATGTCATAAATACAAAATATCATAGCTATATTGTTGTTCGACGTTTCGATCTATCAGAGATCATTTTCAAGAAAATTACAGTCACACAGTTTTAGAAGTCATACTTTGAGATAAATGGGTTCAATTACATTTTTGGAACAGATATTACGGATATGATACTAAAACTATTCAGTCGATGAGTCACAGCATTCAAAACAAAATAACACACTTTTGTTTTCGTACATGAGCTATAACCCTAAACACATTCGTTCATCCTCCGCGAAGGAAGGTCACATCAAAAACACCATAGCGAGATACGTACGCGCATATGACAGATAAATCAGTCAACCCGCCGCGAGTACTTTGTCGTACAGTGATAGAGATGTGTTTTGCTTTGTCTGAATGTTGATGATTGGCTTTTTGTCGCGAATGTACACTGTTTCAAGTGTGACGAGCCGTCTACGATCCTGACAGTGTGCTAGGATGGATGTGTTGGTCACGAGATCGTCACGTGTGAGTGCGGTGTTGTGATGTTCTGTGTAGTGTTTCTTGGGGGCTCCGTCCTGCAGGTGCATTGTGAGACGTCTGCTCAGAGACGTTGTGGTGTGACCAATGTAGTATACTTCGCGGGTCGCGCAGTCCCCGGCTGTACATTTAAACTGGTATACTACATTGGTCTGCTTGAGTGTTGCCGTGCTGCGTGTGGGATTGTTTTGCATCACCAGTGAGGATGTCTTGGGGCTAGTGTAGTAGACCTGAACTACCAGTCGCTGTTGCCCATCCGTAGGTTGGCAGTTACGGCGAACAATACCGCGGATCACCTGCTCATCCGTCTTCCATGTTGGAGACATCGTGCTGCGGTAGTACACTTTTAGCTCGTCTTTCTTTGTCTTTGGCTCCTTGTTTGTCACATGGTTCTCAAGCATGTTTTTTACAGCGTCGTCAAACATAGAATTGCTGTACCCATTATCTACTAGGATCTTACGAACCCTCTCAAGTTCAGTGTGAAGTAGATCCCAAGTCGAGCAGTGTTTCATGGCCCGTCTAATGTACGCCCTTATGACACCTGATTTGTACGAGTCAGTGACGTCACCCTCCCCATTCATGCACCTGCCGAGGTCAGTTGGCTTCCGATACACATCTGTGACGAATTCACCACTGCTGCAATCAATCATGACGTCCAAAAATGGCAGCTTCTGTCCTACGCTATGGTCAACTGTGAAATTTAAAACTGATTCTTGGCCTAGTTTCATGCGCAGCAGGTCTAACTTTTCAGCATTTTCGACGTCAACAAAAATGTCATCTACATAACGATAGTACATGAACGGTTTGACATCATCACAGAGCAGCACTTTCCTTTCGACATAGGACATGTAGGCTTGGGCAAACAGAACGCCTAGTGGGGATCCCATTGCGACCCCGTCCACCTGTACATAGAGTTTGCCTTCAGGGCACCTGAACGGCGCCTCCGTTGTGCACGATAGCAGCAACTGCTCCAGGATGCGTTTGGGTAGTCTCGGTGGTGGAAGGGTCTCATGATTGTAGACATACTCAAGAATGATCTCAATAGTCTGCTGAACAGGTACATTAGTGAACAGACTCTCCACATCTAGAGAGGCTAGAGAACCTTTTGGTTTCTGGGACCTAAGAATGTCGACGAATTCATCGGTCGATTGAACAGAGTGCTCAGACGGAATATACGGCGAGATAATCGCATTCAGCTGTTTAGCTATCTGGTAAGTGGGAGTCGGGATCTGGGATATGATAGGGCGAATAGGCTGGCCTGGCTTGTGCGTCTTTACATTCCCATACAAGTAACCGGGGCTACACTCACCTGTGACTTTTTGCAAGTGAACCCCATCAACCACAGCGTTGGCAGCATCGACCAGTTTGTTAACCCGTGTCTTTAGCGCGGCGGTAGTGTCTCTAGTGATGCGCTTAAACTTAGCAGTGTCTTGTAGCACAGAGCGCACTTTGCTGTAGTAGTCCTCCTTATCGAGAATCACAAAGATCGAACTCTTATCAGCACGTCTAATCACAATGTCATCATTATTGCGCAGCTCTTGTGCGGCTTTTCTTAGATTTGGAGTCAGAACACTGTGTTGTGGCTTAATCCGTCTCTTGGCCGCTTCGGCTTGGAGTTGAGGTTGAATTTCTGGTTTAAGAGTGATCTGACCTTTATCATGCAGTTTGCAGAGGTCATCGAAGAGTAGAGCTATTTCAGTCTTCTTCTTGTGGGGGTCAAACTTTGGGTAAAAATGGCAATTCAACCCTAGGTTCAGGAACTTTTCTTGATCAGAAGTCAGTTGGACGCTGGAAAGATTGATGAAGCCCGCAGGGTTACCAGGTAGAGCGATAGGGCCTTTGTAGAGATGAGATAGCTTCTTAAGGATGCGTGTTTTCACTACTTGTTCATATTCAATCAAGATGTTGTCCAAAAGTTCATCTGTCTTCTTTCGTAAGTCCTGGCTTATTACGAACGTGTCATATCTTTTCTTCTCTTCCTCGATCTTTACCTCAAGGTCATTAATAAGATCTTCTTTGGCTTTAAGCTGTTCACCCGTCAAGCTCTGTCTAAACTTATAGACAAAGTCCTCCTGCTGTACTGCTCGATCGTGTAATCGTAGATTCGAATAGTTCGGAAGCAGGTTCTCTTTTATGCAAGTTTTGTTAAACACAACAGCATAATGGGCACTTATCTTCTTCTTATTAAGACTTTCGAGGCGTGCCATGACGTGCCATTTTTGGACGTCATGATTGATTGCAGCAGTGGTGAATTCGTCACAGATGTGTATCGGAAGCCAACTGACCTCGGCAGGTGCATGAATGGGGAGGGTGACGTCACTGACTCGTACAAATCAGGTGTCATAAGGGCGTACATTAGACGGGCCATGAAACACTGCTCGACTTGGGATCTACTTCACACTGAACTTGAGAGGGTTCGTAAGATCCTAGTAGATAATGGGTACAGCAATTCTATGTTTGACGACGCTGTAAAAAACATGCTTGAGAACCATGTGACAAACAAGGAGCCAAAGACAAAGAAAGACGAGCTAAAAGTGTACTACCGCAGCACGA
Organism: Amphibalanus amphitrite; assembly: GCF_019059575.1. NCBI lineage: Eukaryota > Metazoa > Arthropoda > Thecostraca > Balanomorpha > Balanidae > Amphibalanus > Amphibalanus amphitrite. Next base: position 62,243 of record NW_024883241.1, read on the forward strand.
TGTCTCCAACATGGAAGACGGATGAGCAGGTGATCCGCGGTATTGTTCGCCGTAACTGCCAACCTACGGATGGGCAACAGCGACTGGTAGTTCAGGTCTACTACACTAGCCCCAAGACATCCTCACTGGTGATGCAAAACAATCCCACACGCAGCACGGCAACACTCAAGCAGACCAATGTAGTATACCAGTTTAAATGTACAGCCGGGGACTGCGCGACCCGCGAAGTATACTACATTGGTCACACCACAACGTCTCTGAGCAGACGTCTCACAATGCACCTGCAGGACGGAGCCCCCAAGAAACACTACACAGAACATCACAACACCGCACTCACACGTGACGATCTCGTGACCAACACATCCATCCTAGCACACTGTCAGGATCGTAGACGGCTCGTCACACTTGAAACAGTGTACATTCGCGACAAAAAGCCAATCATCAACATTCAGACAAAGCAAAACACATCTCTATCACTGTACGACAAAGTACTCGCGGCGGGTTGACTGATTTATCTGTCATATGCGCGTACGTATCTCGCTATGGTGTTTTTGATGTGACCTTCCTTCGCGGAGGATGAACGAATGTGTTTAGGGTTATAGCTCATGTACGAAAACAAAAGTGTGTTATTTTGTTTTGAATGCTGTGACTCATCGACTGAATAGTTTTAGTATCATATCCGTAATATCTGTTCCAAAAATGTAATTGAACCCATTTATCTCAAAGTATGACTTCTAAAACTGTGTGACTGTAATTTTCTTGAAAATGATCTCTGATAGATCGAAACGTCGAACAACAATATAGCTATGATATTTTGTATTTATGACATCTTTTGGTAATATTTTACATTCTCACGAACCCGAACCTCGACAGTGCATTCGCCGCCTCGAAAGTCTTAATAAGAAGAAGATAAGTGCCCATTATGCTGTTGTGTTTAACAAAACTTGCATAAAAGAGAACCTGCTTCCGAACTATTCGAATATATATATATATATATATATATATATATATATATATATATTCTTAGTCATGGCTTTGCTGCCAGACTTTTTTCCACCTCTCCCCGCTCAACAACTTGAGTCAATTTTGAGTCAACTCACTTGACTCAACAAAAAATTTGAGTCAAGTTTGAGTCGACTCATATTTTCATCGAGCCGCTTGAGTCATGAGTCGAGTCAAGGGAAAAAATCAGTTCCTTGTTTGAGTCATAGTTGAGTCAGGGCTTTTTGAAGTTGAATGATGAGTCGAGTCGGCACATTTTTTGAGTCGAGCACAACCCTGGTGCGCCATGTGCTGGTTGACGAGCGTGTGGGCCTCGTCGTCTGCAGTGGGCATGAGACAGGATGGTTGGTGAAAAAAAAAACAAAGAAACAAGACGCTTAGCCGATGATCCTTAACTAATGAATTAGCTGAATATTGAGCTAAATTGTTAAGGATATCGTACTGCCAAATGCGATATTGTACTTATCCAGGTAAAAACCAGAATTCACCGCCAAACCCAGCACGTTGATACTACTAGTCTTCGGCTCTTCCACCTAGATTTAGCAGACTTGCACAAAAAAGATCCGGAATCTGTGATCAGCAGGATCAACTATCCCACAAAAGGTAGGGCAGAGGAGATGACTAGAGTTTGGCAGAGTAGGGGAGTCCGGCGTCCTCCCATCAATCTATCACCGTCCCTCTACCCCGGAGCCGAGTGACATATCTGCCCACGATCTCTGGAGCCCGGGCGCCGGGTGCCGACAACCCCGCAGAGAACAATGCGACAGTCTGACAGGCTCGGCTACTGTAGGCACAGAGATACTCTCCTCCATCCTACGCCTGAGATCATCCCACGAATCGCATCAGACTGCCGTCAAGACACCGAGCGACACCGAGCGACACATCGCGACACCGAGCGACACCGCGCGACTCCGTCGTCACAAAGCTCCCACATTGCGCCGCCCGTGTGCGAGACGGTGACAATACGACATGCTGAGTGCTGACATTGTGACATTCGGACCTCGGTGTGGGCACTGGGCACGCGGGACCGCTCGCTGCCTGGCGCCTCGGCAGACAGGGCGGAACGGACAGACGGTGTCGGTCAGTCACTGTTGGCGGGTGCCGCCCGTCGCCTGTCACACTCAGCGGTGGTCCGATGGTGACGGGCCGTCAATCGGTCCCTGTTGCAGTTCAGCGCGGTGGGTGGCGGGCCGTCAGGTGTAGTACGCCGGCCGGCCGCCAGGGGAGCTAGTGTCGCCAGCGCCGGGCGGTGCGGCGCTTGAGGCGGGCGCGAGGCGACTTCGAGGGTGGCGCGATGGGGTATGTCCGCGTTTGGCGCGTGTTGGCGCGGAGCGCTGTTTTCCCGTCCATCCAGGGCGGTGGCGCGCGATGGAGGGCTGTCAGCGAGGTGTCAGGACGATACAGATCAGACGGCCGGCCCTGAGCGCTGCGGTTATACGATGCCGAGCGGCCCCACGCGATCCAAGTCCGGCTCGCGCGCGGCTGCCGGCCACCTACAGAGCGCGCGGCTAAATGTGGCCGCTCGTTTGACGTAATTTAGATCTGTCGCGTGTTGACAGGCAAACGGCAGGCATTGTCCATTAGGCTGACAAGACAACAGTCGGCTATTTTTCTCGCCTGTCACGGGAACACAGAGGTGCGCCTACTTCCGGGCGGCTTAACCACTGTCCATGACAGCATGATAAGATGGATTGATATCAACTTGACAGCTCACATAATGGATTAGGGCACACTGTAGTCTGACTCAAGTCTCAAATAGAGCAGCCACTTGTGTGGGATACTGGAAAGCAGTGCGTCGGTGCAGCCCAAAAGCACGATGTGCGATTGTACTTTTCTGGGCTTTGCTCCTTTTATAGCGATGCTAAGCGAGACAATTTGCAGAAAACATAAGGCGAAGTTTGGTCGTCCTCAAAGGATGCATTTTTTCCTTTTAGCCCCTGGAACTGCAGTATATTTTTGAGAAATGTGGAACTGTGGATAAATCGGTCTTTCTTTATGCTCTTTCTTAACTTTCTTTACTTTCTTTACTTTACTTACGTAGCCCTTCTTTTGCAAGCCTGGCATTCCTTTGCAAATACCATCAAGCAATGACCGCGAGCTGCGGCTGTTTTCAGAGACGATTTTTGGCCGCCGCTCCTGACAATCGCCGTCCGTTTCTCGATCTCCAACTGAGACAGTCGCGGCGCGGCACTGCGCCGTCTGTATTCCGCGCGCCGCGCTCGCCGCTCTTGGCGCTCTTGGCGTCTGATTGTGGCGCGGGGCGCCGTGTTTAGCAGCCGCACGTGCGCCATTACCGGAAATTGACTGCAAATATGGCGCGGCGGTGGCGTTTGTCGGGCGGCGATTACGGCGCGGCGGCGGCCGTGGCGCGCTGTCCGCACCCCGCGCCGGAATGCTAAGTGAGCCGGCGAGATGGTGGGAGACAGGAGCGGGTCCAGGGCGCGGGCCGCGAAGGGTACGGATGGGCTCGGACGATGCTGCTTCTGTTACCGTAAACGGGGGTGACTTTGCCTCGCCGGGTGACTTTGCCATGCTTCTCGAAAAATGCTTTAGGGAGATCTCCCATGATATTTTATGAGGAATGTAGTAATGTTTTATGCACAAATGAAAGGTAATTGATGGGCCTCCCAATATAACTAACACTGTTAGATAAGTTACCACTAAATACCTAACTGGGCTCCATTTTATTAGAGTCATTGAAATGATCAAATTTGGAGAGTTCCAAACTTTTTATTATCTAACCATATCTTAGACCACCTGCGATGCTGAAGCTTGGTATTTGGTATGGTTGATCATGACAAGGCTGTTAAGTTATAGCATATCCAACAAAACTGGCATTTGTCACTTCATTTAGCTAAAATTTTTGGTGGCGATTTTTTCAAGTGAATAGCAGGCCACATGGGGTCACTTTGCCACCATGTTATTCATGCAAAAATTGAATACTTAACCGATGCAATTCAAAATAATTTTTAATGTAGCATCATTTTGACCTCCAAACTGGTTTTTAAAAAGTGAGAGTTTATACGTACACATACGTATAGTTTATACACAGGAATGCACATGAGTGGGAGTATAGAAAGGCAAAAATTACCAAACTAAAAAAATGGATGAAGCTGGGCCCAACTTTTCAGCACATGGTCATGATCATCTACAACTCCTGAGTTTGCCAGTAAGACTAGCTGAAGAAATATGTATCATTTTATAGATCAAAACGCTGATAATAAGGGTGCCGGTAAGTTGCCGCAAGAACGTCTTCTTTCTGTTCCTCTCAATGCCACTGCAGGAATGTGGCACGGTCCTAGAGTACCGATACAATCATATTTTGCTTATTTATCTATTCTGAACCATTTTTGTATTCTGTATTACATCAACAGACACTCCACACATGGTTGTGGCTATTCTGTGCCTTAAGTTAGATAGATAAAACAAAGTGTCAATGAGGTGGGAGGGATGTCACGCAACATGTACACAGCATACATACACGCACACCGCTCATGCACACACGGTCGTAAAAGCTACTGCAGTACCAGCGACTTGGCAGCGCGCTTAAAAGCAGACGGGCCCAGAGCTCGGGTCTCGATTGGTAGGCGGTTGAGAAGCGACACAGCTCGGTAACTAAAAGATCGCTGTCCGGTCACGGTTCGGAAAGCCGGCGGCCGAAGACGCCCGTCCTGTCTAGTTGGCCGGTCACAATTGCGCGCGTCGGAAAAGCACTGGAAGAGTGAGGCCAGTTCGGACGGCTCTCCACTGACAAGTATCTTGTGAGCTGCAGTCAAGGTATACAAATCATGCATTTGCCGCGGCACCATAAAACACAACTGATTTCGCGCTCGAGAGATGTGATCAAATTTCCTAAGACCGGTCACTACACGCGCTGCAAAATTGACAACCTTGAGCATCCGAGCATCGTTCGCCGCGGATCCGTTCCCGTAAACTGAGATGCAGTAAGATACTCGCGAAAGCACCAAACTCTGAACTATTGAGAGCAGAGCCCTCTGCGGGAGGAAATGTCTCAGGTGACGGAGACCGATCAGGATGCCGATGCACTTGTGAACGATATCGGTCACGTGTGCTTCCCAAGTCAGATGTTTGTCAAAAATAACGCCGAGATTTTTAGCAGTGCGGCTCTCCTGAACGGTCTCCCCACCGATCCGTACGCTGACAGGAGGGAGGTGCCGGGTGTTCTGTCTGGTACCAAGGAGAAGGAGTTCAGTTTTGGAAGCGTTGAGTTTCAGACCATGAGCATGGAACCATGAAGACAGGGATGCAAGGATGGTCTCCATGCGTTGGATGAGGGATGGGAGATTGGATTTGACGTCGGATATTAGGATTTGGGTATCGTCAGCGTACTGGATCACATGGGCGTCCGGCGCGTGCAGACTGAGGTCATTAGCGAAGATGGTGAACAGGAGAGGACCGAGGACGGATCCCTGGAACACTCCCATGGTGTTAGGAAGGGGCTTTGAAACCACTCTACGACCGGAAGGACTGGAGATAGAGACTGACTGAGAATGACCGGAAAGGTAAGCGGAAAACCAAGTGGGATCTATGTTGTACAGTTCTAGCTTGGAAAGGAGTAGATGATGTGGGATGACATCAAAACATTTGCTAAGGTCCAGGAGACATAGGAGTGAGATATGACCATGATCCATGTTGGAAAGGATACGGTTTGTGACAGATAGTAGAGCGGTTTCAGTGGAATGACGAGGACGGAAGCCGTGCTGGGATGAGGATAGGAGGTGATTGTGAGACATGTAGGCAAGCAGCTGGCTCTGCACCACACGCTCAACAATCTTGGCCATGACAGGTACAATGGAAATAGGACGGTAATTGGAGGTCATGGCAGGATCACCGGATTTGAAAATAGGGAACACCAGGGAGTGTTTCCAGGTTTGGGGGAAGTCACAGGAGGTAAGGCATGTGTTGATAATGTGGAGAAGGATGGGACTTATGGCGTCAAAACAGAGGAGTAGGATGCGGATGCAGATGCCATCAGACCCACACGCACCGGAGCGCCTCATGGAGAACATAACCTCCCGCAAGCCGGCAAGGGTCGTGCCCGCCACCCGAAACCCACACGCACCCACGCGGGGCAGACGGCACGGGACATCAGGCGGCGGACCGAGGCCAGCCAGGCTAGCGGCTACACGTGGTCCCACACTCACAAAATGCTCGTTCATCTCGTCCGGTGTAGCGGCGGGGAGGTTGCGCGCGCCGTCCCTCTTCCCTGTCAGAATGGGTCGGATACTGCGGTACAGGGAGCCGCTCCCTCGAGTACGCAGACTCTCCTCGATACCCGCACAGCAGTCACGACGGATGGCTGACCTGACCTGCCTATCCAGATCGCGGAAGGCCGGCGATTTGCCCTCGCGACGCAACACTCCCCGCCGCTGTGCCATCAGGTCGAGGGTGGCACGGGTCACAGGTGGCGCGCTCGGGTTCCTGATAGTAATACATTTGATTGGAGCATGCTTGTCAATGATCGGAACTAAAACGGAAAGAAAATGAGACCACTTATCACACACGGGAACGGAATTAAAAACCCTAGACCAGTCAGCGAAGTTCAAGTCATGCAACAAACGCGTACGGTCGACATCCTTCAATTTGCGAGTGGGGACACGACAGGGCTTTGGACGACATCTCGTAAACTTTAAAAGTGATCGGACAAAACAATGAGGACTAAAAGCGCATCTAAAAACTCCTATTTTCTTAACACCGTCGCCCGCATTGGAAATCACAACGTCGAGCAAAGAACCTGATGAGAATGTGGGTTGTGAGACGAATTGAAACAGATGAAAAGCTTCAAGCATGTCAGCCAGGCGAGCTCGGCCGGCGTTAGTCATAGAGTCAAGCATATTGCAATTGAGGTCACCCATGATAAAAACAGGTCCCTCGTATTGCAATAAAACACGTTGGTACTGAGTTTCAAGTGCACCAATGTCCGCGCTGAGTGCCGCCGCGGTCCGGCGTGGAGGCCGGTACACGGCGGCCAGGGTAAACGGTGGACCGACAGGCGGCCTCACCCGAAGCCAGAGGCTCTCCAGCTGACAGGCGGCACACTCCGGCTCCGGCTGGGGGACAACGGAGCAGCTGTAGTTGTCGCGACACAGGATAGCCACCCCGCCAAAGCCAGAGCCGCCAGGCCGGTCCGCGCGGTGGAGCGTGAACCCAGGGAAGGTCACGAGCCGTGTCGGGGTGGAGCGCTTCAGCCACGTTTCGGTAATGACGAGGAAGTCGTAGTCCAATCGGCGGAGTTCATCGTGTTGCAGTGACACCACCTTCGGAAGCAGCGACTGGATGTTTATCAGTCCGACGAGAACATCCCGCCGACCGCCGGACCGCCACGACCTGCCGCCCCTGCAGCCCCGGCGCCGAGCGCAAGGGCCCCGCCTACCCCGGCGCCGACAGCGGCCAGCCGCTGGTCGACCGCGTGCGGGGTCATGACCAGGGTCAAGGTCACGACAATCGTCAAGCCACGCAGAGGCAGGTGAGCACAGCGGCCGGCCAGCACATCGTCGGCATCGGCGAGAGGGCGCGGAGCAGACGTCGTAAGCCGTCGACAGCAGTGAGCGGCCAGTCGGTGGCGGCAATGATGCAGGTCTTGCAGCCGAAACCAAAAGGTGAGTGAGCACCAGGAACACCAGAGCTCGCGCTAGCTCGCGAAGCATAGTCACTGGTAGCTTTTAACGCACTCAATCACGCTCGAAGCAGCAACGGTGTAAACCACACAATTCTCACAATCCTCCAACCACACACGGCGGTGGACAAAGGTCGGGACGCGGGGCAAACGGGAGGGGAGCGGAGCTCCCGGCGCCGCAGCCGAACGCGGGCGCGGCGCGCAGAGAACTCCTTTTTCAGTTTCTCATTTTTCAGTTTCTATTTACTATCAATGTCAATAATTTTCAACAAATATAATGTATTATAAAAGAAATGTATCTCTCGTTTTATGTACATCATTTAAGAGCAAAGAACTTTGAATTGCTTCATTTTTTCCTATTAAACAATTAAAGATGGTTGCCCTCCCCCATACAATGCAACAAAAATGCTTAAAATTATTTGCAAGCGTTAAACAACCAGTTTTTGACATAGTGGCAAAGTCACCCCTTTTTCAGTTTAACTTTGCCACGACTCATTTTCTTTAAAAAAAAAAATATTTTTAGGCAAGATATAAATACGATAATAGCAAAACCAAAAGAGCTAATCTTCATCCGTGTTTTGAACATAGAGTCATCCCAACAAGTTAAGAAGTGTAAAGAATACAAGCGTCTAAAGTTGAAAACATGGCAAAGTCACCCCCGTTTACGGTACTAAAAAAATGTCTGCTAGTTCGGCTAATAAGAAATGCCTGAAAAGCTATAGCTGTGCACGTTATGAAGTGGTGTGCATGCTGCTTTTGATGCTATTGATATTCGTGACAAAATACGAATTGTTTAAACGAGGACAGTTTGAGATCAAATTTTGGGAACTAAATTGCAATTTGACTCATCAAATTGAAACTAAATAACATTTTTAAGACGTTATATGTTATACGTTATATTTTTTAGACGCTTGCGCTCACGGTCGATCGTAGATCTAAATTTTGTTATCGGGCGTTTACTTTTGTTGGTAGTTTTAGGAGGCATCGGCTCTGCGCGAAGCTCAGATTTTTCATTTTAATGAATTGCAATTAGAAACGAAGCATTGCCAGCATAGAGGACGGATGAAAAAGTGGTTTAAAGGTCTTACCTTACCCTAGCAATGACAATCTTGCAACAATGCTTTGGAGCCTCGGTACGCCCTGCTAACAAGAGATATTCTGGCGTATGACATCTGGCTCGTTTTACCCGCCTCCCATATCATTTTCTGAAATTAACTGCAGTTTCATTGTGTCCACCGGGAATATCTAGTTACAAGTGGAAAACGTTACTTTGTCCGCGAGATAATCTTGTTAGAAGTTGCCCGAGAAAACAGCAGAAATATAATGGAACGGTGTCGCGGAGTCCCATTTAGAAAACTTCATAGTGTCGCGAAACGAATTGGCTCGGTCCCGAGTGGTTTGCGAAATTGCACACTTCATAACTTTCCAGCGGGCATTAGGGCAGCTAAACGTTGTTTGGTGTCGCTTAGTGCGGTTCTTTTTTAACAAAGCATGTGTATTGTGTAAGTGACTATTTCTGCTAATTTATAAGATAAGGTAAGTTCAGTGGAACATCATATTTATATATTGAACAGCGAGTAGGTAGAACAAATCTTTTAAACGTCGAGCCGATAGGCGAGACGTTTAAAAGATTTTTCTACCTCCGAGCGGTTTAATAATTTTATCCCGTACCGCCGATATCTTTCGGGAGCTTAAAGGTAAGAAATACATTTTATATAAAAATACGACATATTTCAGCAGAGCCAGATACAAATAGAAGCGGAGACAGATGAAGCTTTGAAAAACGGTCCAAACAATGTGATCGGTCTGAAATTGACAGGTACCTTGAAGATGAAGACAAAAATAGAACTAAAAAAGAAAAGGAAAATGATGTTTCATTGCGTTTCCCTGCGCATACTGGTGAAAATAACGAGACGTTAAAATGGCAGAAATGTCTACTAGACGTTTAACGTTTGTTAATCGTCACTAGACATTTAACAAATCATTTAAACGACATCTGATAATTTTCTCTCTTTGCACGTGAAGCAATTGCAAACACTGTCTACGGTGCGGGATAAAAGGTGGTTACTCGAATTTATGTTATCCAGAAACGGTGCAGAAGCTCCATGTAATGCTTCCCGACTGGTCTTTAAGAAAAGGCTCATTTTGTTCATAGTTTAGCTACATACATGAAGGTAAGTAAATAGCAAAGGTTTTCAGGTGCCACCAGGTGATATCAGCTCGGTATTTTTCATATAGAAGATGAGTTTGGAAACTTCTATAATCATATGCATGAAATATTACCTACATGGTTATAACCATTCCTTTCCATAGAATATCCAACATGTGAACATATCTATTTTCATCTCTCCCTCTCTCCTTCCCTCTTTTTCTCCCTCCTCTCTCTCTCCCCCCCCCCTCTCTCTCTCTCTCTCTCTCTCTCTCTCTCTCTCTCTCTCTCTCTCTCTCTCTCTCATGTCTTTCTCTGTTCCCTGCTCGAGTAGCATGCATCTATGCAGTGAGTGCTGCCACACAAATATTAAAAATTCTAGCAGCATGCTTCTGAAGAGGTTTTATTAGCATATCTTGTTCCTTTATACCAGCAATAGATCACGGAATACGAGGGATGCCTCAACATACTCTAGACGACGTGCAACTCGTAAAGGATATTTATGTTGTAATTCTGGATGCCATTGATTTTCATGTTCACACCAAATATGGAACGTGGCGGAATTTATTGGAGTGAATCGGATGATGTCTTCCCGTAATCTTGGATAAGGAAGGACATTTTTCAAAAGCATGACACATTCTGGAAAAACACCGAAGTATTCTCCGTTGGTGACATTACGAAATAAATATTTTATTCATGGTGTTACTGAAATTAACATTTGTTTCCTAATTACTTCTTCTCCTGTCCTAGGGCTGCCTCTACTTCTGGCTGCTTCAGGGATAATTTAAATGGCTATAACCTCATCACAGAAACCGAGACCCTGAATTTATTCGGCTATTCATTAAACTTGCGTTTTAAATTTTGTGCTATGAGAAAATTTACATAGCCAAAACCAAAGGGTCATCCTGGTAGTTGTAATGAGATAGCAAAAGTTGCCCCCGCCAATTACAATATACAGGGTCGATTTTCAAATTACAATATGTTAGGTTAATTCTACAATCTACATTGCTGAAGCATGTACTAAATTCTGTTCTGTCAATAATTCTAAGTTTCTCTCATAAATTTGGCTATATTGTGCTTAGTTAACAAGAGAACTTCTCTTGTTGGGCTCATGCCTGACGCCTCCGTGATCTAAACACTTCGTTGGCTGAGTAAAAGGCCGATCGCCCTCTGGTAGCAGCTTCTGCTCCTGAAACCACCCGCCAAACCCCGCCTAACGGAGCAACCACGTAATAGGCCGCCCATCCTCGACGGCACAGCTGCCTGATCTAAATGAGGTAAATTCCATGTTGACGTTTTATTCTCATTATTTTACGAAGCCTTTCAATCACGTCAAGATCTCGATTCCATCCCCAATTGAAACAGTACAAATTACTTTCAGTAGCGTATGTATTTGCTAGATTATATGCACATCAACCAGTGCATAATGATATGTCAGCCTCAACAAAACACGATCGCATTGCTAACGCATAATATAATACGCGATAATACAAGTTCGAATGACACATGGAGCTCACACCCAAATTATGCCTCTCCGTTCTTTGTTAAGTTTTCTTCGCGATATGGCAGTTCCACGAGCGGCGAATATCGATTTACGAACAATGATCGCATCCGGACAGTTGGCATATTTATAACAGTTTGGCAACCCGCTCATTCGAATTTTTGTAAGACTCGTGTCACCATAAGACATTGGCGTTGAAAGCAACTGAAAAAAATGATTGTTAACAACTTTCACAGCTTTTTAACTATTCCCAGCACATTGTTTTCACAAAACATGCGTATTGCGTAATGTATAAATACGCACTTCTTTCGAACAGCAAATCCAAGATGACAAACGCAGCGTCCCGGCTAAATTTTAGGGCCTTGTCGAACACTAACAAAACATTCTCATTTGGATGGCAAGCACGTGCGCCACATCGCATCGACACCTCCCTGTGGAAAGTCGTCGAGGCAGCTCTCCACACATCTCGTAAGCTCGGTTATTGCCAACAGATCAGCTTCTCCACCCGTCTTCCCAACCATTCCATCCATTGCAACCATTCCACCCATTCCAACTTCGTCACAGCGCACAGCCAGATCCTCGCACTAGCGTCCAGTACCAGCATCTTCGTACGTGTACGAGCGTAGCACTAGCGTAGCACCAGGGTCAGAGTTCTTTCACGAGGTTAGTACCACGGCGCAATGATAGCCAGCGCTCTGTACCATTGTGCGTATACTAGCGTAGTATTTCTACACGCCCGGATGTACTTAACACCTCGTGGTGGTAGTACGAGTACCGCAGTACTAGAGTCCAGTTTTCGGTACCCTCGTACTTCTACCTCCTCAGGCCGGCGTACAGGTACGGGTTGGCCAGGTACGGGTACAGCGCCAGTGACGAGGGCGTGGCGAGGCTCGGCGCGAGGCTGGGGGGCAGGCTGGGAGCCAGGCTCGGCGTCAGGCCCGGCTTGGCGTACGGATGGTATCTCCCCGCTGCCAGCGACGCCAGCGGCGATAGTGCGCTGGCCGCACTGTAGGGGGCGCGCGGGAGCATCAAACCGAGCGGAGAGGGCAGCACCGTCGCGTCGGCGGCCGTGTGTCCGCGCAGATGCTGCATCAGCTCGTCGCTACTGTTGAAGCGCTTGCCGCAGTAGGTGCCGGCCTCGGACCAGTTGCAGCAGTAGGGCTGGAGACCCCCCACTAGACCCGGCGGCGGGTACAGACCCAGACCCAGCGGCGAAGGCGTACCAGGCAGCGCCGAGAGGGTCTTACAGTGGAGACATCCAGTCGGGCACAGCCCCGGTAGACAGCCCTTACAGAGCGGGTCCCTGCACGCGGACGGCGGCAGTCCGGAGCGGAGATAGAGCGCGTCCAGAGGTGACCCCAGCCCGTACGGAGAGAGGTACGACGTGGCCGGCTTGGGCGACTCCTTCTCCGAAGGTGACGTGGCTGGCGATGACGTCACCACGGCGGCCGCCGCCGGCCGAGGGGAGGTGGCCTTCGCGGCCGGCGAGCGCGACTTGCCCCGCTCGGCGGCTGACGGACTGGTCACAGACTCATACGGCTTGAAGCTGACTTTGGAGCGGCTCCCCGCTTGGGAGGAGGTCTGGGAGGTCGGCCCCTGAGAGGAGGTCGGAGGACTCCTCCGGGAGTGGTTCCTCGACTCTGATGTCCTCGAGGTGGAGGAGGAGGGAGAGGAGGCCGGAGGGGATGACGACTTGGCGGCGGAGTCCTCCTTGGCCGGTTTGGAGGCGGGTGTCAGCCGCGACGGCTGATCCATGCCGATGTTGGAGCACGTCTTGGCCAGCAGACTCAGCGGTGATTCCTTAGTTTCCTGGAACAGCCAGAGAACAACGGTTACACTTTGTTGGTGGGCTTCGAAACGATGGTTAAGCCACTCGATTAAAAAAAAAGGAAGATTGTTAAGGTGTTCAAGGGAGCATATTTCCATGAAGGAGGCACTCCACGTCAATAATGTAATATTCTAGCCACAGATCACTTACAAACAGTGGGAACTAAATATTAGTTTCTGAATTACTGTTTAGTCAGCTACTGTAGACGGTAAAACGTAAGATAGAAATGTCTAACATCGGCTATACCCCTGCAATAATTTGAAGGTTACATGAGAAATCAATGAACAGGAACTGAGGCCACCCTTTCTGATTTAGCCAGGTATATGTTCTATGTTAGAATTACCCGGCTATAATCAGGTATAAACGACCCATTGCTATTTAGGTTCAACCGTTCTGGACCGGCATTAACGATCGTATAACAGTTGAATTTTATTCTTAGTACCGCGACATTTCTGAACTAAATATAGCCACTTGAAAGTGGGTCTTTTCACATACCGTAATGAGTTAATGGTTCATAATTTACAAAACAATCGCAGAAGAGTAGTTTAACGGTCACTGGAATTATCCTGAATACGTTTAATGACACTTTCCCGTCATATTTCACATCTGTATATGAAACTCGCATGCTTAGTCATGCTGGCCAAAATAGAATGCTTTATGCCTTCTCGGGAACAATTGCGGCAATGCAACCCAATGTCCGACGGTAATATGTTACGGCAACGTGATGGTTTGTCTTTTTCAATTATTGTAACGAGGTCACTTAACCCTCGCATGTGTAGGGGGGGGGGGTCGGATGGACCCCCCCATGGTTTTTCGCGAATGACTCGCGTAAAAAGCGGCCGATCGCGACGAAACTTTCAGTACCCTCTTATTGATCAATTTTACACCTACCCTGAAAATTTCATGACCCTGACCCAAATGACCTTTGACCTGTGACCTCTTTTCCGAGACCATGTTTGGCCGGAATCGCGATTCCGCGTATGTCGGCTCGCATTAGCCGCGCGTTTGCAAGCTTTTCGTGGTTTCAAACGTTCAAACATGTGATTTGATGTTGCTCCCATGCATTAGAATGGGTGTCAAGGTCACCTGAAGGTCAGGTCAGGTCATTGACCTTTGGTGACCTCGGGTGACCTCGGTTCACTTTTTCGAGTTTTACATGTTTCTAGGCTAGTTTTTGGAGCTGAATTCGAATTTAGCAACCATTTGAACATTTACGAAGTAGTTTTGGTGCCTTCGTAACATGTTACGAAGCTGTCAGAGGCGGTTGACAAGTACTACGAATACCCGTCACAACCCCTACTGGTTGACCTGACCTGACCTGACCCGACCTGGTCTAAATGCTTAAAGACATCATCTGTGATCAAAACTAACACGATATTCGTGATCAGCACCCCGAAATACCCCTTAGCAGCCACACTTTACGACTTTCTAATAGGTCCCGATTTTCCCGACTTTGGGTCATTGACCTGACCTGGAAGGTCAACCAATGACCTAGGACCTTAAAATTGGGTATCATCGGCTTCCTCTCGTCACGGGCAACACGCTCGTTTTTTCCGCGAAGCTCTAGCTCGATCAGGGGCCAAACGGCAAGGGGGGGGGGGTCCAACCGACCCCCCCCCCTACACATTAGAAGCTGGCAAACGCCGCACACATGCGAGGGTTAATTTAAGAATGTAAATACGAATGGAAAATATGCCGCTGACATGCCTGGATCAGGATGTCTGTGGCATGATTGTGGTTTTATTTTCATTCAAAATTCCTTTTTATCTTGGAAAAAAAATCACGAATGGGACGAGTGTCCCTAATTGCATTTGAAAGTCGTCGTCCACCCGGAGAAAGCGGTACCTAATAAACGCGCCACTGAAAAAAAAAATTGTGATCAGTTAAATCGCCCTTTCTGATAATTTAGGATAAAAATAAGAACATAAATCGTGGACCGCATCACCGCCAGCCCGAAGGCCGGTCTCCCCAAAATTCCAACCGTCTGGCAACTGTGCTGGTGACAGGCCTTGTGACAGTTGACAGTTGACAGTTGACAGGTGACAGGTGACATGAGTGACGGGCCGTCATAGGTCATAGTTCTGTCAATGTGACGAACCTGAGATAATGCTTTTGTCAAGTCGTGCTAACCCGAGTGAAATGAAGGCTTTTGAAGTTGAAGTGTTTTAGGAATTTGGTTAGGAAATGAGATCGCTCGGAGTTCTAAAGCATTCATGCTGGTTCAGACTGGTATGAAAATGGTAGGATTGTGTATGGACTTATTAAAACTGACTTAAGCTGTTTTTGTTTGACTGATTGAGGTCGAAGTTCAGGTACGCATATATATTGTAGCTAATCAGCATCGACGTGACACGTTCTACCCATGCGCCCAGTTTATCTTATTTGATACTACTCAAACCCAACAAATTTTATACCGCTGATTCCCCAAGAGGAATAGGCAGTGAAATAAATTCGCGTTTCAAATGCCTTACGAATGCACGCTGTCAAAGGAGGTATCAGTTAGAACGGAGCTTGGTTTGTCGAAAGTCGGCAAAGTCGGCATGCATCGACATTCGACCTATTTTATTTCATTGGAGTCTTTTTCTGTGGAAAGACAGATGACTTACTGGCTCTATACATCAATATGAAGTGAATGCGAATGACTAGAGCTTTTTAATCGTCGGGATTCACTGTGCTGGCAGAGAGAAGTGAATGAATGAGTCAGCCCTTTCAATGTATATGGCTACGCCCAAAATCCACACCTGCATAAGGGAAAGGACTGGAAGATTACCGAATCTATCCGACTCACTGCTTCAAGCACAGATCGCTGCTAACATGTAGTTGTGTTGTGTCAGCTGCTATTCTTTTTAACAGCTGTTATTCTACGTCTAAACTTACCAGTGGGGAAACATATTCCGGATTGATGACTTGATTTGAGCCGGTTAGAATATCCATGGCTCCGATGCTGTAACACTTCTCACACAATTCACCGATCTTCTCACGCCTTCACAACTGGAAGTGCAGCAGTTTCTTCCAGCGAAGCAGAAAACAATCCACCTCGGTTGTTTCTCGCCACGCAAGACGGTGACTAGCACCACACAAAAACAACAATAAACTCTCTCTCGCTCCGTCTTTCACGCTCAACCACCACCGCGCGGTTGTCGGTAAACTGAGAGCACCTTCTCCGCGCGTGTCGCGTCGCAGCAGCGGGCCGCCCGGCGTCCCCGCACTGACTGACCTCCCGTCGCGAGCGTCCGACACCGACTGACGCCGACGACGGACATCAAAAGCGGCCGCGGCGCTTTGAAGCTGTGTCGCGCACGCTGATTGGTCCGTGCGGCTGTAACGCCGCCTCTGATTGGCCCACACGCCATATGTTGACACGACAATTGTTAAATGAGTGCTAATGGCCTCAGCCGGGTCGGCAGGACGACTTTCAGCGGAAGCGACTATTAAAATGATATACGACCCGTAAAAAGGATAAATATTGCCGTGTGTCGCACCTAAACGAACGCGAAATGGATCGGTGTCAAAGGCTCGCCGCGCGCGGCGAAAATAATCCGCTGAACGGCGGCAGTGTGTGGCGCGGCCACGGCGCGGCCGTGACGAATGGCGGCGATAGCGGCGCAGCGGCGGCTGTCAGCGGCCCTGTCGGAACTGTCGGCCGAGCTGTCGGACAGTTCGACAGGCGCGACGGGCCCCTGTCGGACCAGGCGGGGGCGAAACGAATCTCGGCGAAGGTCTGTCGGTGTCGCTCGGTGTTGCTCGGAAGCTCGGTGCTGGCTTGGTATAGCTCGGTGCTATAGCTTGGTAGCTTGGGAGTTTTCTGTGGGGAAGGGTGTGAAGGAAGGGAGGGAAGGTCAGGCATGGCAGAAAGTGTGGTGTCTTGGTATGACCCAACTGATGTCTGATAACGTCACTGATGTGTGGTGGAACGGTGGAACTGATGCGACGTGTGCTGTGGCGGATCAAGTGTGACTGCGTCTGCCAAGCACGCCAACTTGTCCCACTCGATAAATGTCCTAATCAATGGGCTAGTGACTAAATGAAAAGGGATATATTTTCTGGTTGCATTGGAAAATATTCATCGAAATATTGCAACATAATATTGTAATGCAAACGATATTAAACCCTATGAAACTTCAAGCGCAATTGATGTGTCTGTACTCTGATGTCAGATTTCTAAGAATGATACTGGACTACGGGTGTAGAATGTAAACAGTTCATTGAAATGCTTATTTGAATATTGATATTACTTCCATGTAAAATACAGCCAGCGATCCGAGCGTTATCATAACTGCTGACGTGAAATCACCGCCATCCTATGATGTTTGCGACGTCTCATATCGACATCATCAACTGATGCGTCAGCTTCGCCACATGGGACTGACGCATGTCCTTTCTGATCGTCAGCTTACACAACAAGATACATTTCCTGATACAACGCCGTGACCGATCTTATGTGATGGATAGGGCATAACGGATTCGTATGTCGCACTTTCGGCAGATCTTTGATGGGAGATCTGTCGATGTCGATCTTGTAACGGGACGGAATTGGTGGGGCGCCTCCCTGAGAGGATCTGATAGGTGCCAGTGATGTAATCATTGCATTGATGGGCGTGACGTGAATGAGGAAACAAAGAGGTGGTGGATGGAGGCGGGTGTGTGAGAGAGAGAGAGAGAGAGAGAGAGAGAGAGAGAGAGAGAGAGAGAGAGAGAGAGAGAGAGAGAGAGAGAGAGAGAGAGAGAGAGAGAGAGAGGGCAGAAAAATGAAGACAAAGGGAAGAAAAGATAAGACAGGCAAAAAAAACGAGAGACATTTCATACCACAGCTTCTTTAAGTAGAAGCGTTCTTGCAATTCATGCAGTCATGAGTCAACATTATCTTGCTTATGGATTTCTGACAGTCATTTTCATCCAACCTCAGCTTTCCTATCTGATTTCTAACCCTCCCCTTCCTTCTCCAAGATCATCACCAGACCCACGTGTAACCTGACCCCTAATGGCGGCACCAGCTCGCATCACCACCGCACCCCGCCTGGTAAAACCTCCCGTTGTCGTCGACAAATGCCTCTGAAAAGCTCCGACAAACGCGACTGTCAACTAGGATCGAAATTCGACATCGATATAAAGCACCCACCAGCACCCCCTCCAGCATCAATCGATAGCCCCTTCCTAGCCACTATCGATAGAATAGAAAGCCCTGCCCCCCCCCCCCCTACCCGTAGCCAACATTACCGCTAACAAATGCCGCTGTCCCCTGGCTAACTATGTCCATCGAGGTAATTTGACGGTATACAAGATAAGTTTGTCCAGGAGAGTGAGGGAGAAACTGAGGTTTGAGTGGGAGAATGAGGATGAATGCAGGCTTCGGTCTCGAAAGGACGAACGAGTCGAATAAAATGGCACACGAAGAAAGTCATACGGCTCCCCAAAAAAAGGAAAAACATATCGAGTTTTAGCTATTTGATATTACTTTTTATATATTTAAACAATTGCTTATGTGTACACATGATTCTAAGCCACTGTGCGTCTCGTCAGTTCCGAGTTGTGAGTCGTGCACCACTCCACCCAAGTCCGTTGTGCACTGAAATGACATCACCTTTCCGATCTGGTGCACGGTCCTCTGCACAGTGCACATACCGGTCGCTCACATACCTTCCTGACACACGGCTGACACAGCGCTGACACGTTGATGACATCCATGACACGGCGGTGAGTGACACACGGCTGGCGCGGACAGACGCCCACACGGACGGCTGGTCCCGCTCCGTACCCCCCCCCCCCATCTGACCCCACTCTGCACTTCATGGAGCAGCACGGCTGAGGGTGGGCCGCCGGATCATGCAGTTAGCTGCTGACAGTCACTTCGGGTGAGCAGGAGCTATGAGCTGGGTTGTATAATTATGTCTGTAACGCTGGGCTGAGGCTGGCTTTGCACCCCAAAAAAGACATTTGTTTCAAGAATGGTCTTTGAATAAAAAAATGTCAGCAAGGAGCTTGATATGCTTGCGAATATCGCAGGGCCAAACTTGCTATTCAAATGTTAAATGTTGGATCCAATTAACTTTGCCGGGTAAGTTAAATTAATTAAAAGTTTACTATATATCAATAGAGCTGTGGGCCCCTCTTATCGCACCTCTGAGAGCAGCAATCCTCAAAGTGAAACCTACCTACCTGCCATTCTAATTCATTTCCATTCGTTCTACTCAAATTAAATATCACCACTGTTCCTCCCTTTATGACACCGAATGGCAGAGGGGACCACTTAAACATCCCGTCAGCACCCTCCATCCGATGACAGGCGGTGACGGCGCGCCAGCGGCGATGTCGGCGCGGCTGTGACGATGACGGCGCGGCGCCGCGCCAGGTTCGTCTACCGGCGGCGCGCTGCCCGGTCGCCGACTTCAAACGGGCGGTCTCCTCCAATAAATCTTCTCCTGAATGGTACGATTAGGCTCGGCTTCATATAAAATTACGGCCGAACGGGCCGCGCGTAGAATTTATGACCGCCATCCGACGACGGGTACGTATAATAAAATCGGACGATAATTGTTGGAGCGGCTTGTTCGCCGATAGGAGGGGACAGGTGGGGTAATTTATGAGACGGGCGCCGCCGTCTGTCCGACGCCCCTCAGGAGGGCTGCCGTGAGGTGCGGGGCGTGACTGACCCCATCCGGTGCCGTGGAGGCGGTCCGCGACACCTGAGTGCTGGGGGGGGGGGGGCTACTGTCTGTGCTGGTGTTACCAGCAGTCACCCCTGTCATTGTCAGGACAGCAGTCGCCCCTGCCATTGTATGAGACCCTACATAAGCCAGCTCTTGTCGTTTGGTCAGGTCCTGACAGCAGTCACCTATCTGTCATTGGTTCAGACCCCACTTCAGTCAGCTCTTTTCATGGTGTTAGGCCCTGACAACAGTCATCCCTGTCATTGTGTGAGCCTCTGACAGCAGTCACCCATCTGTCATACTGTCAGTCCCCCGACAACAGTCACCCTTTTCATTGTGTCAGTCCCTACATCAGTCAGCTGTCCATTCCACTGTAGCAAGCCCTGAAAGAAGCGACTCACTCCTGTCATCATGGCTCCTGTTTGAAAGTTATGTCCGTGAGTGGGTGCATCACGTTTGTGATTTGGTAAATGGTGGTATCGATTTAAGAATCGGTGTAGCGAAGCTCGGTCTGAGTGTTATCGCGCTGAACTACTGGAAGCATTACACAAAACCATCAACTAATCGCACATAAGTCGTTTGATACGATAGGTACCAGTAGGTTATTTCACATTTCATCGGCCACGAAGACATAGCATGCTACGCTATATCCATGCTGTCCCCGTCGGTATTTCCCAGATGGTGATCAGTAATTCTATTTCTTTCACTGGAAAGTAGGACATGAACAGAAGTTCAACGTCCAATTTATCAATGACTGACTCCCGGTTTTGTTTCTCAATCAGCCTGATCAGCTGCTTCTGTCGTGACTGTCCTCTTTGGGGACCCGTTCACGAACCCTTGCTAAAGGCTCGCCCGCCAGCGGTGCCCATCGATTTTGTCGCGTGCTATCGGCGATCAGAAATTCCGACAGGGACAACGCATCGTGACGATGGTCAACGATTATCATTCGAAAAATGGCCTCCAACGATTCGAAATGAATCATGTCTATCGTAAATGGGAGGCATTGAAGAATGGGCCGCTGTCATTTTCTGGGTTGGGCGGCTCCCATTTGTGCTGAGCTGTATTACTTCATAACTTAAGATCGTGTGTTACATGAGCGTCTTTGTTCCGAACTACAAAGCAGCCGCCCTTATCAGTTGGAAACTAATGCCTACCCGAACGGAATTATGAATGCACCCATGGTATTTTCGGCAATGTTCACAGCATGTTTGTAGAGTTAGAGTGTACCGCACATAACTAAACATACGGAGGGCGATGTTCAATGCACATACAATGAGAACATGTTTTAGTTGCACAGCTGCAGTTCGCGCGATAACGGATGAAACAATGACCATGAAGTATTTTGCCCATAACCATTATCCAATGCCATTCCCTAGCCCCCCCCCCCTCTTTGAGTACCTAATCGAAATGCATTGAAGCTCCGTGACGTTAATCACGATGCTATCTTCTCAAGTAAGCACTCAAGTCATAGCTTTATTGTGAATCTTGAAGCGATTCTAAATTCGCAGTGCAACAGATTCACTCTGGTGCTTAGATAAGTCTGCCTGTAATACATAAAAATCACAGACATAGGCTTGAACATCTTTGATAATGTAACAGCTAGGACCAGCTTAAACAGCTGTCGATTGTGGCAATTTTACAAAGCTCGACTTTTTCACCCACTGCGCCCCGCAGATCTCCCACAGAGTCACCGTGCCTTCTGGCGCCCTCAGTAGCACCCATATAGGCCCGGGCAGCGCTTGTCGAACAGCACTGCGGATCCGAAGGTTGGGACTTTAATTGTGAAAAACCGCCCGCCCGCCCGCCACCAAACGCAAACACCGCAAAACGCGCAAAACGCACGCCTAAAACGCCAACGCAAACTTCGCAAACAAACAATCGCCCGCCCGCCGAAAACCGCAGAAAAAACGCACAAAATGCCGCAAAAAAACGCGCGTCCGCCGCAAAACACAAACACCGCAAAAAAACGCAAACACCGCCGCCGCAAAAAAACGCCCGCATCGCCCGCCGCCAACCGCGAAACGCCGCAAAAAAAACGGCCGCACGCCGCGAACCGCAAAACGCCGCAAAAACGGCCGCCCGCCGCAAACCGCTAAACGCCGCAAAAAAACGACCGCCCGCCGCTAACCGCAAATAACGGCCGGCCGCCGGCAACCGCAAAACGCCGTAAAAAACGGCCGCCCGCCGCAAACCACAAAACGCCGCAAAAAACGGTCGCCCGCCGCAAACCGGAAAACGCCGCAAAAAACGGCCGCCCGCCGCAAACCGCCGCTAAAACGGCCGCCCGCCGCCAAACGCAAACAGCAAAAACACCCGCATCGCCCGCCCGCCCGCCGCCAAACACAAAAACCGCACAAAACGCAAACACCGCCGCAAAAAAAAAAACGCCCGCAACGCACGCACGCCCGCCGCCAACCGCAAAACGCCGCAAAAAAACAGCCGCCCGCCGCCAAACGCAAACACCGCCAAAAACGCAAAAACGGCCGCCCGCCGTCAAACGCAAACCCCGAAAAAAACGCAAACACCGCCGCAAAAAACGCCCGCCGTAAGAAAAACGCTAACACTGACGCATTAAGACAAATATGGCGCCCTGCGGCAAATGTGGTGCAATCATATCTGCCGTTTAAGCAGCCATCCCTTAATTACAGCGCATCCTAATCGTCCAATGCTCGACAAAGTTACGCACATTCTGAGCTTTGCGGCAAAAATGGCGCTTTGAGACAAACGTGGCGCACTGCAACAAACATGGCGCATTCGTTCATGTCGCTTAACAATTCATCCACCCACCAAATTTGAACCAAATCGGACCATATTTGAGAAAGTTATGGACGTTTGAATATTTCACGATAAAATATCTCCGCAAAGGAGGAGCCCAGCTGAACACGTGTGCCACGTGACCACTGGTGATGAAAGCAGGACCTGTCCCCTCACCGACTGACCCAATTTAGTGTTCTTGGCTGGTTCTGTTTCCACGCTATACGGCCACCAGTTGGACAAAACACCATTATGTTGGAGGTACTCGGCTCAAACACGTGGCCACGTGGCACGTGCCAGACCTTTGACAGCTTAACGGCTCACGCCACGTCATGACCAATATAAGTGGCCATCGGCATGTAAAAGATGACCCCGGCCGGTGTCACCGTCTCTGAACAGTGGACGGCTAAACTTGAAAAATGGGAAAATTTAGGGAAATTTTACCTTTCGAATATAAAATTTCCCCAGAATTTTAAATTTTTCATTTTGCAAAAAATCCGAGATAGCAGTTTTTTAGGCCTTTTCATTTTGTGTCTATACCCGTTTTCAGATCGACCCTATGATAAAAACTGACGGCCTGACGGCCATTTCCCCCATTCCTTGCATTTAACAACGTTGGTGTATTTAAGCACAAAAATTGACCTCGTGCCACGGCACGTGCAATAGCACGTGCGCCACGTGACCACTAGTGGGACAAGCTGGACTCATCTGCTCACCGGCTGCACTTATTTGGTGTCGCTAGGTGGAGTGGTTTCCACGCCATAGGACTCCCAGTTGGCCAATGTCGGATTTTCCCGGAGGTTACCCCATCAAACACGTTTGCACGTGGCACGTGCTTTTCAATCGCCCCATATCTGACCCATACCATGTGGTAGCCGACATCCGGGGGCACAACATATTGGGATATTTTCAAAATCTAACGTGGAAATTTTTTGCAAAATCGATTTGAAAATAATTTTTCGAATTCGCCATAGGCTCAACATGGGGTAACTGTCTGTGCCAATTACCCGAAAGTTCTCTAATTATATTTTAAGCGGTTACCACCGACGGGTGGGGTGCCAGCCCGAGAGCCGACCCTAAAAATGCGGACAAATATTACTGAACAGATTTTCCGTAAATCGCATTTTTAATTTTTCCCCATGTTAACCCTATGGGAAAATGCACGTGCCGCTTACCCCAAAACGTGTCAATTATATTTTTTGTAACTTTGCCAGCCGGTAGCTCCCCCACACGGGACCAAACGGTGAAAATGGCAAGAAAATCTAACTATCCGTTTTCGCGGGGATCAAAATGACCAAAATCGCGGCCGAAACGCTAAACACCCCCCTAGAGAGGTAGCTCAGGTTGGGATTTTCAATAGAAAATCACAATTCTAAAGAATAGTGATTGTCTAATTGAAAAGTCCCAACCTTCGGATAGGCCCGGGCAGCGCTTGTCGAACAGCACTGCGGATCCGAAGGTTGGGACTTTAATTGTGAAAAACCGCCCGCCCGCCCGCCACCAAACGCAAACACCGCAAAACGCGCAAAACGCACGCCTAAAACGCCAACGCAAACTTCGCAAACAAACAATCGCCCGCCCGCCGAAAACCGCAGAAAAAAAACGCACAAAATGCCGCAAAAAAAAACGCGCGTCCGCCGCAAAACACAAACACCGCAAAAAAAACGCAAACACCGCCGCCGCAAAAAAAACGCCCGCATCGCCCGCCGCCAACCGCGAAACGCCGCAAAAAAAACGGCCGCACGCCGCGAACCGCAAAACGCCGCAAAAACGGCCGCCCGCCGCAAACCGCTAAACGCCGCAAAAAAACGACCGCCCGCCGCTAACCGCAAATAACGGCCGGCCGCCGGCAACCGCAAAACGCCGTAAAAAACGGCCGCCCGCCGCAAACCACAAAACGCCGCAAAAAACGGTCGCCCGCCGCAAACCGGAAAACGCCGCAAAAAACGGCCGCCCGCCGCAAACCGCCGCTAAAACGGCCGCCCGCCGCCAAACGCAAACAGCAAAAACACCCGCATCGCCCGCCCGCCCGCCGCCAAACACAAAAACCGCACAAAACGCAAACACCGCCGCAAAAAAAAAAAACGCCCGCAACGCACGCACGCCCGCCGCCAACCGCAAAACGCCGCAAAAAAACAGCCGCCCGCCGCCAAACGCAAACACCGCCAAAAACGCAAAAACGGCCGCCCGCCGTCAAACGCAAACCCCGAAAAAAAACGCAAACACCGCCGCAAAAAACGCCCGCCGTAAGAAAAACGCTAACACTGACGCATTAAGACAAATATGGCGACCTGCGGCAAATGTGGTGCAATCATATCTGCCGTTTAAGCAGCCATCCCTTAATTACAGCGCATCCTAATCGTCCAATGCTCGACAAAGTTACGCACATTCTGAGCTTTGCGGCAAAAATGGCGCTTTGAGACAAACGTGGCGCACTGCAACAAACATGGCGCATTCGTTCATGTCGCTTAACAATTCATCCACCCACCAAATTTGAACCAAATCGGACCATATTTGAGAAAGTTATGGACGTTTGAATATTTCACGATAAAGTATCTCCGCAAAGGAGGAGCCCAGCTGAACACGTGTGCCACGTGACCACTGGTGATGAAAGCAGGACCTGTCCCCTCACCGACTGACCCAATTTAGTGTTCTTGGCTGGTTCTGTTTCCACGCTATACGGCCACCAGTTGGACAAAACACCATTATGTTGGAGGTACTCGGCTCAAACACGTGGCCACGTGGCACGTGCCAGACCTTTGACAGCTTAACGGCTCACGCCACGTCATGACCAATATAAGTGGCCATCGGCATGTAAAAGATGACCCCGGCCGGTGTCACCGTCTCTGAACAGTGGACGGCTAAACTTGAAAAATGGGAAAATTTAGGGAAATTTTACCTTTCGAATATAAAATTTCCCCAGAATTTTAAATTTTTCATTTTGCAAAAAATCCGAGATAGCAGTTTTTTAGGCCTTTTCATTTTGTGTCTATACCCGTTTTCAGATCGACCCTATCATAAAAACTGACGGCCTGACGGCTATTTCCCCCATTCCTTGCATTTCACAATGCTAGTATATTTAAGCACCAAAATTGACCCCGTGCCACGGCACGTGCAATAGCACGTGCGCCACGTGACCGCTGGTGCAACAAGCTGGACTCGTCTCCTCACCGGCTGCACTGATTTGGTGTCGCTAGCTGAAGTCGTTTCTGAGCCATAGGACCCCCAGTTGGCCAATGTCGGATTTTGCACGAGGTTACCCCATCAAACACGTTTGCACGTGGCACGTGCTTTTCAATCGCCCCATATCTGACCCATACCTTGTGGTAGCCGACACCCCGGGGCACAACATATTGGAACATTTTCAAAATCTAACGTGGAATTTCTTTGCAAAATCGATTTGAAAATTATTTTTCGAATTCGCCATAGACTCAGCATGGGGTAACTGTCCTTAACGATTACCCAAAATTTTGTTAATTATATTTTAAATTATTACCATCATGAGGTGGGGTCCCGGCCCGAGATTCGACCCTAAAAATATAATTCATTTCTAACGTGGAGTTTTTGCGCAAATCGCATTGTAAAATTTTCCCCATGTTAACCCTATGGGAAAATGCACGTGCCGATTACCCCAAAACGGGTTAATTATATTTCAAGCGACCGATGCCAGCTGGTAGCTCCCCGATACGGGACCAAACGCTGAAAATGGCAAGAAAATCTATCGAGCCGTTTTCGCGGGGATCAAAATGACCAAAATCGCGGCAGAAACGCTAAACACCCCCCTAGAGAGGTAGCTCAGGTTGGGATTTTCAATAGAAAATCACAATTCTAAAGAATAGTGATTGTCTAATTGAAAAGTCCCAACCTTCGGATACCGGGCAGCGCTTATCGAACAGCACTGCGGATCCGAAGGTTGGGACTTTAATTGTGAAAAACCGCCCGCCCGCCGCAAAACGCAAACACCGCAAAACGCGCAAAACGCACGCCCAAAACGCCAACGCAAATGTCGCAAAAAAAACCAAAAAAATCGCCCGCCCGCCGAAAACCGCAGAAAAAAACGCACAAAATGCCGCAAAAAACGCGCGTCCGCCGCAGAACGCAAACACCGCCGCCGCAAAAAAACGCCCGCATCGCCTGCCGCCAACCGCGAAACGCCGCAAAAAACGGCCGCACGCCGCGAACCGCAAAACGCCGCAAAAAACGGCCGCCCGCCGCAAACCGCCAAACGCCACAAAAAAAAACGACCGCCCGCCGCCCGCCGCTAACCGCAAATAACGAACGCCGTAAAAAAACGGCCGCCCGCCGCAAACCACAAAACGGCCGCCCGCCGCAAACCGCAAAATGCCGCAAAAAAACGGCCGCCCGCCTCAAACCGCCGCTAAAACGGCCGCCCGCCGCCAAACGCAAACAGCAAAAATACCCGCATCGCCCGCCCGCCCGCCGTCAAACACAAAAACCGCAAAAAAACGCAAACACCGCCGCAAAAAACGCCCGCAACGCACGCACGCCCGCCGCCAACCGCAAAACGCCGCAAAAAACGGCCGCCCGCCGCCAAACGCAAACACCGCCAAAAACGCAAAAACGGCCGCCCGCCGTCAAATGCAAACACCGAAAAAACGCAAACACCGCCGCAAAAAAAACGCCCGCCGTAGGCAAAACGCAAACACTGACGCATTAAGACAAATATGGCGCCTTGCGGCAAGTGTGGTGCATTCATATCTGCCGTTTAAGCAGCAATCCCTCAATCAAAGCGCACCCTAATCGTCCCATGTTCGACAAAGTTACGCACATTCTGCGATTTGCGGCAAAAATGGCGCTTTGAGACAAACGTGGCGCACTGCAACAAACATGGCGCATTCGTTCATGTCGGTTAACAATTCATCCACCCACCAAATTTTAGCCCAATCGGACTTAAACTTACAAAGTTATGTACATTTGAATATTTCACTATAAAATATCTCCGCAGCGGAGGTGCCCAGATTTGCACGTGTGCCACGTGACCACCGGTCGTGCAAGCAGGGCTTGTCCCCTCACCGATTGTTCCATTTCAGGCTTCCTGACTGCTGCTGTTTTCGTGCTATAAGGCCACAAGTTGGCTTATACACGATAATCTGGGAGGTACTCGACTCAAACACGTGGCCACGTGGCACGTGCCGGACCTGTGACAGCTTCACCGTTCACGCCACGTAATGACCCATCGACGTAGCCATCAGCATGTAAAAGATTATCCCGGCCGGTGTCACCGTTGATGAACAGTGGACGGCTAAACTCGAAAAACGAGAAAATTTAGGGAAATTTCACCTTTCTAATATATAATTTCCCTAGAATTTTTAATTTCTCATTTTACAAAAAATCCGAGATAGCAGTTTTCTAGCACCGTTCATTCTGTGTCTATACCCGTATTCAGATCGACTCTATCATAAAAACTGACGGCCTGACGGCTATTTCCCCCATTCCTTGCATTTCACAATGTTGGTGTATTTAAGAACAAAAATTGACCCCGTGCCACGGCACGTGCAATAGCACGTGCGCCACGTGACCACTGGTGCGACAAGCTGGACTCATCTGCTCACCGGCTGCACTGATTTGGTGTCGCTAGGTGGAGTGGTTTCGGAGCCATAGGACCCCCAGTTGGCCAATGTCGGATTTTCCCGGAGGTTACCCCATCAAACACGTTTGCACGTGGCACGTGCTTTTCAATCGCCCCATATCTGACCCATACCATGTGGTAGCCGACACCCCGGGGCAGAACATATTGGAACTTTTTCAAAATCTAACGTGGAATTTTTTTGCAAAATCGATTTGAAAATAATTTTTTGAAATCGCCATAGGCTCAGCATGGGGTAACTGTCCTTAACGATTACCCAAAATTTTGTTAATTATATTTTAAATAATTACCATCATGAGGTGGGGTCCCGGCCCGAGATTCGACCCTAAAAATATAATTCATTTCTAACGTGGAGTTTTTGCGCAAATCGCATTTTAAATTTTTCCCCATGTTAACCCTATGGGAAAATGCACGTGCCGATTACCCCAAAACGGGTTAATTATATTTCAAGCGACCGATGCCAGCTGGTAGCTCCCCGATACGGGACCAAACGCTGAAAATGGCAAGAAAATCTATCGAGCCGTTTTCGCGGGGATCAAAATGACCAAAATCGCGGCAGAAACGCTAAACACCCCCCTAGAGAGGTAGCTCAGGTTGGGATTTTCAATAGAAAATCACAATTCTAAAGAATAGTGATTGTCTAATTGAAAAGTCCCAACCTTCGGATATCTCTCGAGCTCCGGCTCTGCACATCAGCCCCCTCCTCCCGGTCGCTCCCGTCCTGATGACGTTATTTGTTACCAATGACGTCATTTATCACGTCGCCGGCGGCGGCGGCGTTTGCAGCGCGTATGCGCGCCGGAACCGTCGCCGCCAGCTGTGCTCCATTTCTCTGGGGAATGACAACCAATTGGGGCGGGATGGGTGGAAATAAATCACTGCGAATGGCACCGTGGTGTCCGGTATGAACCCGTCTTCAGCGATACGCGGGCGAGATTGGCGGTGTCGCGGGAGTGAGCGGTGTGAACCGGGCTAATTGAGAGGGATTAGAAGAATATGAAATACGGTGTATACTTCTATTTTGTCACCCTTAATGGCTCTTAAGTCATGTTCAAAAGTTAGAAGTGGCCCCAAGATGCATTAAAGGGGAGCACCAAGAAGAAAGGGCCCACAGAGGAAATCAAACAAGACATTGTGTCCGTCCCGTAACCTGTTATAAAAGACCTGTGTGTGTTCGACTCAAGCTATGTCTCTCTCTCTCTCTCTCTCTCTCTCTCTCTCTCTCTCTCTCTCTCTCTCTCTCTCTCTCTCTCTCTCTCTCTCTCTCTCTCTCTCTCTCTCTCTCTCTCTCTCTCTCTCTCTCTCTCTCTCTCTCTCTCTCTCTCTCTCTCTCTTCTCTCTTTCCTCTCTCTCTCTCTCTCTCTCTCTCTCTCTCTCTCTCTCTCTCTCTCTCTCTCTCTCTCTTTCCTCTTCTCTGTCCTACCTGTCCTGAACCACTTCTCAAGACACACCTCTGACGGAATCACGTCTCAGACTCTGGCACCATTTGTCCAACATGCTCCGACGTCCCGTCACGCGGCTCGAACGCACTATCTCCCTCCATCACCCACTCTCCCGAGTCGTCATCGTTCTTCCACAATCTCCGGGGAGACGGGGAGCAAGATAGCCGACAGATGACATGTCAGCACGACGTCGGGCCTGTCCTCGCCGCAGATAGTTAGCTGGACGGAGGTGACGCAGGTCATAGGATCGGAGGTGGTTCGGGGTCGCAGGACCAGAGGTGCCTTGGGCGAAGGTCTTGAGGTGCCCACGATGGAGGTCCAAGGATGCTGCGGACCGAGGTCTAAAGGTGCTCCTAACAGAGACCCAGAGGTGGTCCGGATGAAGATATAGTAACGACCTCGGAGGAGGTCTCGATTAACCGGGAGTGAGGTCGAGAGATGTCCCTGACGCGAGAGCTTCATAAGTGACGTAGCTCTCGGATTGAGGTCTAGAGACCTCTGGCGTAGTCTTGAGGTGGGCCCAGGTCGGCACAAGTTAAGAAGAAGAGATGACCATAACGAAGCTAATGAGGTCCTCCAAAGGTGAAGGTTCCTTGATGTCCAGTAAAAGTCAGCTCTTCCTCCAGTCCCACCACTGCCGACAGCGGCATGCTCCATTCTTCAGCCGTTGCCGGCTCTCGTCTCGCGACTCTGCGAATCCTGCCCCAGCCATAGGTGACGCCTTTCGCTCAGTCTGGCAGCTCGCCCGCCGCCGCCGCGCCGCCGCCCGGAGCACTCTGTGATCCGGCCGGCCGAGGTGCCCGACGAAACGATCTGTCAGGCGGCCGACAGGCGGCGCGCTCGGCCGAGAAAAAAGTCGCTAAATCACTGCCAACGTCAGGGGCCGACAGCCGAGCCGGCCGCGTATTTACAAATTGCAACCGAGCTCCGCCGTGGGGTAAGGTGGGCAGGGGTTTTCGCACTACGGCTGCGGTTGAACTACCGTCTGTGGTAGAAACTTCAGGACGATGGCGCGTTTCATACGAAATCTGGCGCAATGTTTGTTTGCTTCTGTACTTGTACTGTTATTTGCTGTGAATTCTTGAAGTGGGAGTGTTTCAATAACAATTTATGGATTATTTGAGTTTCTTTATATAAACATAATACTGATATGATCAATTACTTAGTTTGGGAATTGATACACATTTTGTAGAGATTTGTCTGGCAAATGGTGTAACAAACCTCAAGCCTATCATGATCTGAAGCTGTTATAGGTAACATCAAAATTGCTTCAATGTTACCTTGTACCTTGTTGGAAAGACTGGAGCATGTTTCAAGATGATGCGTAAAAATTCAAGATTTGTGCGAAAGCTTGTGACTGAAGAACGAAAACAGTTTGATATGATGGCTCAATCAAACGTGGAAATGGACGACAAAAGTAGAGTTTCAACATTCCAGCATGTGAGAATAACTTCAGAAATTCATAGTTCTTGTAGTATTGCATTCTTCTTATGTACAGTTAATAGGTTTTGTTAGGGTATTTCAAATTCATTGTGTCAGTTGTGAGTTGAGACATAGATGGATTGCGGAAAGTTTTTTAGAATCATTGTATGGTACCTAGCTAGGTACCTACTTGTTCGGTAAAAAGGTATGTGTTGAATGCCATGAGAAGGTTTTTTATGATTTAATATATGGTCGTTGTTGTACCTACAAAAATGCAAGCTTACTAGCAACTAGTTTCTGAATCAAATTGAAAGTACCTATTTGCCATGAATGTAAATATGTACCTGCAAAGTATGTCAATAAATTTGTGTGATGTTGACCAGAGAGTTTTATCATCTGGGCATTTATGTCGCTTCCTACATTAGGTGTTAAGCATAGTAATTACGGATGAACTTTGTGCCAATATCTTCAATGCACATTGCACAATGTATTAGCATGTCTACAACCCTCACTGATCCTGCTATAGCTATAGGCATTTGGCACCAGCTTGACCAAGGGCATGAACTTCACAGTTGCACAACCTTTTGTTTTGTCATGTACCACCAGTCATTTTTTTGTGCACCAGTCACTTTTTTGTGCACATAGCAGTGCACACAACAATGTGCAGAGGGCCTACACTAAAACAACATGATTAGTGTGCACTATGCACAGCATTGTACCCTGATTATTTGAATATTTTGACCACTCAACAGTCAACAGTCAGGAGATAATTATTTAATATCACATTTATTATACATCACTTGTCAAACAATAGCATGATGACACACATTTTGACAAGCATTCATGGTAGTATTCCAATAAGTTGGACAGTCACCTCCCTGGGCGTCATTTTTCCGGGAAGGTACCTCTGCAGTGTTGTGGTAGGCTAGGTTGAATTGGGTTAAGTTAGGCGAAGTAAGGTGGTTAGGACCAGGTCAGACCGTAAGGCCTGGTCAGGTTGATTTTAATCTTTCATTCTAATTTGACATAGATACCTATTCCCTATGTTTTTGCTCCAGCCTGAATTTCATTAGGTAATGAGTTAGTTTTGCTTTGTTTTTATCTGTCTTGTTTTGTGTTTTTGTCCCTTATATTTTGCCCCATAGGCAAGGGTGGATCTTTTCCAGGAAAGGTGGTGGAGCATGATTGGAGGCGCTCAACCAGACGGCATAGGAGGGCACGATTTCTGAACGCGCACTGATGCCTGATTCAAGCCACGCTGTCTTCATGCGGGGCGGCGCGCTACTTAAAAGTCCCTAAAAGAACGGGAAATGATGCCGATAGAACCTTCAATCATTCTGGGCTAACGCTTATGACTTGGAAAAAGTCGCGATCCCAATTCAATCGAAAACCTGTGGGCTCTTGTTCAGCAGGAGGTGTATGAAGAGCCACCCGCCATAAGCACTGCTCAACCGCAGGCACAGGTTTAGACGGCGTTGGTCCGCATCAAAGCCAGTGTGCTGGAGAATTCATTGGCTGAAATGCTCCAGAACGTTCACCACTGTGTTTTTATGAAAGGTGGCTACAAGCTCAGTTAAAAGAAAAAGTACCAGATTGTTTTGCTTTTTAATTACAGCGGGAAGAAAGGTGTCCGGATAATTTCGTTACACCCCCTGTAATGTTCAAATCCTCCTCCTATAATTGGGACAACACAAGAGCCCGTTGGAGGGAGGCCTGAATAAAAAAATAGTTGCTAAATTCGAAATCAGCTCCAAAAACTAGCCTAGAAACATGTAAAACTCGAAAAAGGAACCGAGGTCATCAAAGGTCATTGAGCTGACCTGACCTTCAGGTGACCTTGACACCCACCCTAATGCATGGGACCAGCATCATATCACATGTTTCAACGCTTGAAACCACGTGAAGACTGCAACCGCGCGGCTAATGCGATCCGACATACGCCGAATCGCGATTCGGGCCAAACATGGTCTCGAGAAATAGGTCACAGGTCAAAGGTCATTTAGGTCAGGGTCATGAAATTTTCAGGGTAGGTGTAAAATTGATAAAATCGGGGGCATTGAAATTTTCGTCGCGATCGGACGGTTTTTACACGAGTTACTCACGAAAAACCGATAAAGCGCACCCAAAAAGGCAGAAATATGCACAAGCGATATCCTATACTGCAAAAAAGTGCATCATTTTTTTAACGTCGCCGACAAATTGTAATTACCCTAAGCTCAGGCAGATGTATGGTAGAAAATGCCCCAAGTGAAATACACTACGGCGGAAATAAAATACCCTACGGCGGAGCTCGGTTGCAATTTGTAAATACGCGAGCCGGCCAGCATTCTCCAGCCGCGATTAGCGCTGCCATATTCGCGCCATCCGTCACGCGCCGCGCCAAAAGTGACGCGCGCCCGGCGTCGCGCCGTCACACTGCGCCGCGCTGCCTCGCGCGTGTTAATTAGCGTGCAAATTTGGGGGCGTGAAGGCGAGCCTGTCACAGCGCGGATGACACGCGCCGTGGTCACGTGATCGAGGTGATGGCGAAAAATGCGCCGGAAATGTCGACGTGACCGCGGCGGCGTGGAGTGGCGCGTCAGCAGCGTGCGGTGCACGTGCCAACGCTGGCGGCGCTGTAAATTGCGTGACGGTTCTTGTTTTGCCGGGTTCATTAATTTTGATTTTCGGGGCTGGCAGCTGCCCCTCATAAGTCACGATCGTGCGATGGAAGATAGTGGAATTAGCGCAGGAATAGCACGGTGGGAGGGAGTGAAATTAAGCGTATTCATTCTGAAGGTTTCACGGTTTTGGTGAAGATAAGTGACGTGAAGGGAATTTTTAATTGGCAGGCGTACTGTACGCCCTAGGGCTGTTTCTTAATTCAAGGCTTGAATATTTTCTCTTTTTTTTTTACTTGAGATGCGTGGTTTCTGTCTTAACTAAATCAACTTCCAACAGCTCACGCATATTCCTAATATACACGTAGCAGGCAGGTGTTGTGAGTAGCGACACCTCCCGCCAGCACAATGCGTGGACCACCCCGACGTTAGCGACCACCTACCACCACCCCTCCTCCCCCCACCCCCCCCCCCCCCCCGCCGCCACCCGGCACCACTCGCAGCCGCCACCCGGCACTCCTGTGTCACCCGGCGACGGGCGGCTTCATCCATCGCTCCCGAGCCACCTCCAACACCGCCGAGCCTTCACTCGCCGCAAACGAACGACCCGCGCCGGGATCGCCACCGCCGCCGGCGCGCCGTGTCCGTCGCCGCGCCACCATTCGTCTCCCAGCGCGCCACGAGCGCCATCCGTCTCGGCGACAAAAAGCACCGGCCCTGGCAGCGTTGCCATTTCTCACAACACTAATCCTGGCCATTCGTCTTCCACTTTGTCTAATAACAGCGTGCTGTGCGCACAAATAAAGATTAATTCGCCTCCATTTGCAACTCGGGCTTCGAGGGGGAGCGTGTGGAGAGAGGTGGGGGGAGGAAGAGGGGCTGTGGAGGTGAGAAGAAGAGGCGGAGGTCCTTCGCGGGGCTGTTGAAGTGATCGTGGTTAGAATGGGAGAGAGTTGAAGCAATCAGCGACGGAGCACTCGACGTCTTGTGGAGGAGTCTCCAGTGTGGAGTGTCAGCTACCACTCGGCGACTTGTTAGAAAAGTCCTCCAGTCTGAAGAGCGGGCTGTTCTGTTCGTGAACAGGAGAACGTTCAATGCTGAGTCTGCCGGCCACGTCTGTACTCAAACTGAGTGTAGGGGTGACTGGTTACTGAGACCGCACGGAGGTGCGAAGATCTCTCTAAGCAAATAGACTTCAGTTCTTTTGTATTCTGTGGCCAGTGGTTCTGCGACACCTGAGCGAGCGTCATTTCAGCGAATGACATTTGAGCGAAGCCTTTTCAGCGATTATCAATTTAAGCGATTGACTTTTTCAGCGATTGTCAAGTCGGCGAATTCAATCACAGCGATTATCAACATAAGCGAGGACCAGAATCAGCGAAACCAGATTGAGCGAATATATGGAGGTCAATGGGGACCAATTGAGCGAACACAGTTACAGCGAAACCGAACGCGACGGAAGTCAATCATTTGCTACTTTGCGGGAATTCTTGCCCTTGGAATACCCGCTTGGTATGCGTCATGCTTCAAGCTGCGCGCGGCTTTTTCTTCTAAGCTTGGAAACCACAAAAATATCTGGCCTCATTCTGCAACTTTGATCTGGAAATGTGGAACGTGAGAGATAGGACGATGGAAGGAATGCCAAGGACCAATAATAAACTCGAGGGATGGCACAGGGGGATCCAGTCTTTGTTTCAGGGCCCTCACCCAAATATCTGGAAATTCGTTCGGTGCTTGGGGCAAGAACAAATTTTACAACATGGGGAACTGATCCAAATTCAAGCGGGGGAATTTCGCGAAAACAGCACAAGCAATATGAATCTCTGAACAAACATTTGGTCATCATTATTGGCAAACAGCAGGTGTGGGGGGGGGGGGTGAAATCGAACCGCTGTAATTTTTTAGAAATGTGGCATCAAATTTGGAGCTTAATGTCTGAACTTTGAACGTGACATCCGGCATCCAGTTCCGAATAACCATGAAAAGTTCCGGAAACATTCGTTGTACGAACGCTCACAAAAGAAAAAAATACACC
Source organism: Amphibalanus amphitrite (assembly GCF_019059575.1). NCBI lineage: Eukaryota > Metazoa > Arthropoda > Thecostraca > Balanomorpha > Balanidae > Amphibalanus > Amphibalanus amphitrite. Next base: position 97,868 of record NW_024883241.1, read on the forward strand.
GTTACGGGACGATGAAGTGTTTCGCTGAAATGACAGTCGCTCAAACTGTAGTCGACGAAAAAGATGTCGCTGAAACATAGCTTTCGCTTAAATTGATAATCGCTATATTTGATATTCGCTAAGTTGCCAGTCGCTGAAAATGGTTCGCTCAAATGACGTTCGCTCAAATGACACTCGCTAAAGTCGCTCGCACCGGTGGCCAGTCTTACGCTGCTGGCTCGCCACTGTGTACCAAGGTCCCGTCCGTCAAACGAACGCAAGAGGAAAGCGCCAGAATTGTCTACATTCTTGTCAGCTACTGTTCACAGTGATCTATGTGATATGTCGAGTGATATATGCGACAAAAAGACAACTGATCAAGCGCGATGCTCGCGGATTCCAAATGTCAACGCTGTGGTGGCGTTAATTAAAAGAAAATCCAGTAGCTCCTTTTATTGCACAAGTTCCCCTATCGGACACTTTCTTCTCGGATTTTCCCTTTACCACCCCGGCGCGGCGGATGTTTGACGACTACTCCGCGTGCTGATAGCGATCATTTCACCAATTACGCCAATTTGAGTGTCACGTTCATTAAGCGTCAGCACACGCCCTATGCGGCTATCTTTGACAGGAAGTTCCTACTGTATACGCAAAATGATCGATAGCGTCTCCTCACTTCTGCGCGTGGGTGTTCACTCGCGAAAACAGCTTCCCGTCTTTCGCAGAGTTGCGAAATTGATGATAGATATCAATTGTCCGTCGGGATGCGTTCAATGTTGCCCGTCAGCGGCTGGATGTCCGCGCAAGGACAAACGACAGCTCAAAATGATTGGTGGAGAATGGAACATTAGTTTGCATTATGCGTTGCAGCGAGCGGCGTGTTGCAAATTAGCTGACGATCGGCCGACGGCGGCTGTCAAAGCCAAACGTCGGGAATCGCCTGAGTGGCGGTGCCTCAAACGGTTAAAGTGACAGCCGCTGCTTGGGCTGGCGTTTCCAGTAAACTTTGGGTAATAAGCGATAAATTTCTTTGCGATTTTTTGGTTGCACACTTAATAGGAATGAAATATCACGTAATTTGCAATGCAATTCCACAGTCATATTGCTCTGCATTTTTTACGTTCTTGAAGGCTACGTGCCAGATTTTCGCGAGCCTTCCAATGCAGCACCACCCTTTTCCTCCCTGCTAACCCCATCCCCTGCACCCACTGGCCCGGTGCCCTGTCAGTACCCCGGTTATTAATTCGACCGGCCGTGGCATGCCCGCACACACGAGGCCGGCCTTCGGCTTCACCGTGATTAATGTCCCTCTCTGCGGCGGGCCAGTGTTGGGCCCGAACAGTGGCATTGTTGTATTGTCTGCCGACTGATGGCTGGCGGCTGACTTGTCAAAACGGGTCATCTGTCCGCCAGCTGGGACTTACTGACAGCAGGGGGGCGGTTAGAGGGGAGGGAAAGAGTTGAGGTTCGATGGTTTGAGGGATACGCTATGGTGAAGGGTGATGTGCGCACTGCGATGGTGCTGACTGCTGACTGAGTTGCTGTTCACTGACTTTTGGCTTTTAACCTAAAAAAGATGATTTTGTACTGGAGGACCTCTTAAAAAGAGTTTTGATTATTTCTAAAAATCGATTTCGCACAAAATGATTAATGAAATCCATGGGGGATTCTGCCTGCCCCACTCGTGTCTCTTCACCACATTCTGGCGTATCCGGGGAGCTGACCTCGTCCTCTATCCACCTCCCATTCCCCCATCCCTTCTTCCTCCCCCTCCCTCGGCAGCACCATTGACAGCGCTGATCCATCACTAGCGCCGTTTTTTCGCCTGGCGGCCGGCGGCGGCGACTGGCCGATCGGTAAATCAAACCGACCATAAAATGAATCAGTCGGACGGCGGACGGTCGTAAAATACGTCACGCGCCGTGATACAATCGGCGCCGACGAGGGACCGAGACCGGTAGGCGCGCCTGTCGACGGCGGCGGGGCGGGGAAGGGGGGGAGGGAGAGGGAGAGGAAGCGGGCGGTCAGGGCAGAGAGGTCAGGGTGTTTGATGCTCTGTCTGGAGACTAACTTTGCAGCTGATACGTGGAACTGTGTCCCAAAATCTTAAGATAAAAAAGCAATGTTATGCGCTGCGTCTGAATGTGCCTCTCCATGTATCTGAATCTACAGTTGCAGGGTAAAACTGCAAATTTTTGCTAATTTTGGGCGCTGCAAGAAGGGCAAATGCCTCAAATGTCCCCTCGCCCTTTAGATCCATCAGTGAAGCCAGTGTTGAAAAGAAAGCCGTCTAAACCAGCGCGCCTCCTGCCACCAAACCACCGCTACCTGTTTACCGCGGTAGCGACAATGGGTCCCAGCGCCCAGTGACAGCGAGACAGCGACGCCCAGCGCCCAGCTACAGCGAGACAGCGACGCCCAGCGCCCAGCTACAGCGAGACAGCGTCGCCCAACGTTGGTGTAACAGCGGCGGCCGGGTTTCCAGAGAGCTGATTACGGGCAGGGGCTCACCGGAGCGTCTAACACGACTTGACCGCGACACCACGCCGGCCTATTAGAGCCGACATGAGACGCGGCCGGCCTGAGTTCGAGCCGGACTTGAGCCGAACTCGAGGTGCATTGATCCGAGCTACCGTGAAGGTGAGTTCTAAACTTGCTTGAGTCGGGCTGAGCTCGAAAATCTGATCTTTACTTCGGGTGGAACTGTGGTGGAGCCAAGCTAGAAATTGACTTCAGCTGCCTAAGGGATGAACTCGGATCTTATTTCGACCCGCCTTTGAGCCAGACTATAGCTAGATTCGACCTAGCTGTCAAGCTAATCTGGGGCAAGTCCAAGCCTTATTCCAGTCACTTTCGAGAGGAATTTGAACCCTTTTAATGCCCATTTAAAGGAAGACTGCCACCTTCAAAAAGTTTTCTCAGATCGGCCTATGATTTATTCCCTGGACAAAACAAAATTTTAGAATTCACCTGACAAAGTATCATCACGTGAATCGCGAAAAAAAATTGTCGATTATCATACAATTATCAATCGGTTAATGTCTAGCGACAATGTTTACACATCACTAGACTTCAAGGTCATAAGATTATTACATTTTATTTGAAAAAGTAAGGTATTTTATGATTTACTAATATATGATTTCATAAGAAATTGGCCATGTTTAATTTATTTTGCATTTAAGTTCGTAAAACATTTAAAAATCATGGCTCATTTGGAATGGGTCTGGCCCATGTTAAACCCCATTTCCCACACTTTTTGGAAAAAATGAACTACTGAATATATAAGTTTAACTTTTATTTTGACTCTCCAAAATTCTTCTCTGATCTCGAAACAATCAAAGTTTTGACATATATTTACCAAAAGATAAGAAAATTCATGTTTCAAAGTTATCGATAAACAGTAGAGATGTCGGTTTTCTTGGACTAAAAAAATGGCATCAAACTGAACTTTGGTCTCCGTTTTCTCGCAAACGGGTTCGAATTTCGGAAAACCGACTTCAGTCTGGGACATAGGTGGCTCAGCTCTAGTGAAAACCGTTTTGTGGAAAAAAGGTGGCAGTCTACCTTTAAGCTGACTTGAAGATCGTTTGGATGAAAAGAGACTGTATCGCGATAGCTGGATCCTTGGTACTAACTTGATAAACATGTAAGCGCGTCTTCATGCTCCATCACACCTCCGTTTATCTACCTCCACTCCATCTATCCCCAGCCATCACCCCCCGCAGTCTGCCCGTCAGACTGACACGTCTCTCCCGCTGTAGCGCCATCCCTCCTACCCCGTGTCACTTCACCGTGTCCCCACTCCGGGCGGTCCACGCTCGCGCCGCGCCGGACCTCCCGACAAAGCTTCCTCCACGCGGCGAGCGGGCGGCGAGCGGGCCTCCACAAAGCTCCCTCCCTGGGCGCGGCTCGCGGCGGGCGGCGGCGCGGCGGCTGCGTCGCCCTCGCCGCCGCGCTCGCCGCCGCTAGGGGAGGCGGGCGTCATCCATCTCTGGTGCGGCGCGAGTCGTTTATCTTTGGGACGGCCGACAGCGGGCCGACGCCGCTGGCGACATTAGCGACCGATCCCCTCTGCGGGGCGCCGCCAGCGACGCGACGATGGGAGGACGGACAGCGGAGCGGCGGAGCGGCGGGCAGAAGGCAGCGGGACGACGGGAGGACGGACGGCTGGGCGACGGTCCGCATGCGACGGCGGACGGGCGGAGGACGGCTGGGTCACGGGACGGTGATGGTTGGTGTCGGGCCGGACTGAGGTGTAGACCGGGTGGACGGGTGGAAGAAGAGCTGGTGGAAACTGCACCGACATATGGACGGACGGATGGACACAGAAACCGGAGTTGGAGTCACTTACCAAATAGACTGCTTAGTGCTTTGAAAGGAACTGGAAGGCTTTATGGACGAAGGGGAAGATTAATAGATGGGCGGAGAGACTAGACTCATGAGATGGGTGAATGACAAGAATGGTTCGTTTGGACTATTCATATAACACTTTCATGGTGACATCAGATGCATATGCTTATATCTCGACAGCATCTACAGCGTTTATCTTTACATTTGCTCATCCTCCCTATCTCTATAGTTCCGTGCCTACTGCACACCACCCAGGTCCTTTTCATCAGGTCAACAGATCAGCCTGTCAAACTCCTGCACCAGAAGTCCTTCAAATGGCACCTCTTCTTCAGCCGACACACATCTCCTGCGAGACGAGTAGCCATCTGTCTTTGGTGCCGACAGCCGGGCCCGGATAATTAGCGAGTGGAAACACCGACTCAGCCGTCATGCAGGGGAAATTTATGGGGCTCGTTTGAAGACGGACAGGGAGGGAGGGGGATGGAGATGTCCTTCTAAGGGTGGGAAAGGGTGGTGAGGGGTTTGGTTAGTGTTGTGGTTGGGAGAAGATCCAGCATTTTAGAGTCCTTGCAACGGGACGCTATTTCTGATATCTCTCGGGACGTCAGAAAGAGTCCTCATCAGATTTCAGCTTATGCTTTGCATATTCCTTAGTTGTATCTCCTCAGTATTTTTTTGACTGTAACATAGTTCGAAAGACATTTGGCTGAAAAATATCGAAATACGGATTTACCAAGGCTTGTCTCCTCATGTGATGAACGATGATGGATCATAATGATGATGATCATGATTACAAACTACGATAAAAATCAGCACTCTGATTACCACCACGTCTATCAACCTCTATAGGTGTCGACTGTCGATTCTCAACATATCTCGGGTCATGACTGAACAGTGAACACATCACACCCCATACGACACCCCCCCCCCCACCCTCCCTCAGTGGGCGAGGTCGGAGGGTCCGGACCGGGGCGACGCGGTGGGTTGAGTCCCGCCGACAGCTGCTGTGGCCTCCCGTGCTGCACGCCAGCGGCGGCGCCTACCGGTCGCCCGTTTTTACCCGGCCAGGGGGCCGAGAAAAGAAACGGGAGAAGGATTGATGGTCGCCGCCGCTAGACGGGGCGGGTGGTAGACAGGAGGTGGTGCTGGGGGGGGGGGGTGCTAATGGATGGTGACAGTGGGTGGGGGGGGGGAGTGGTGATAGGTGGCAGTTGTCTTGGTGATAGTGCACGGTGACAGTAATGACTGTGTGTGGTATTACGGGTAGGTAGTGGTGGTTAGTGGTGCTGGTATCACTGGGAGAAAGCATGGCGTTACATGACGGTGGTGGAACGTATTTTTTGTCATGAATGGGTGAATCATATTTGTCACAAATGCGATTTGTGAGATTGCGATTTGCATTGACGTTGCACAGTTGTGACTTGTAGTTGGAATCAGAATTGGTTAAAGAAATTCGCTTTGAAACTCAAATGCTCTGGTGAAGTTTACAGACACGATGAACTTGAAGGGTATATCAGATATTGATAAGCTCCATTTAACTATAAATGTTATGAAGTCTTTTTGGGTTAAATGAGTCCTATTAGCTCCCCGTGAGCTTTTGACGCTTACCTTGAATCTATTCACGCACCAAACCCAACTCACCGCCTGTCAAGCGACATGTTTGTCTTGTCAGCACCGTGAACAGAATTGTAAACCCCCTCATTTTCACCTGTGTTGCCCTTGAAATCGACACAGACCCCGGCGCCGGGGGTCCTTGCGTCGCGTCGAAGCCGATGTACCGTGCATGTTAACGCTTTTGCGTTACACAACTGCCTAGCACACCAACCCGGGACATTTGTCCGACATCGAGAACGCATTTGAGGATGCCCTTTTCCGCCAACGGTACACGCTCGCGAAGGGTCTTTACAGTAACACATGCGGCAGAATGTTCGAAAATCGCCTGATCAACCCAGGTACACTGTTTAGTAGTCTCGTGATGAAACCACGTCGGAATCAAGAATGTTTGTAAATCTGATGACCAGCTCCAGCTACCATTAGTAACATTTCTTTATCCAAGAATCCGTTATGCAACGACGCCAACGTTCCCTCCGTTTCTGACTATGAACCGCAATTAAGCATTCTCCGTTGAGCGCAAAAATTCATCCATTCAATCACTGTCAGTCGTGGCAGTACGGTTCTGATGAGTGTCCCTCGTTATAAGGCGGGTCGTGGCGGGCCGTGACTGACCACAAACGCTCGGACGACGGGCGCCACATCAGTCGCGGGCTCTTTGATGTCGCCGACAGGCCGCTCATGTGACCAACTGTCAGTGTGACGTAATTGGGGTGACGTCATACGGTCAGCGGTGACTGCTGTCGGTCTGGAGTTGTCGGACGGGGTTATGTGGTGGTCAGTGGTGACCGATCATGGGGTCGAAATGGACACTACGCGAAGGCATGAGTGGTGTGAATGACATAAAACTGAACAGTCATCCAGAATTGGAGGATCAAAAGCATGCGATAGCATGCTTTTGCATCCGGAAATTCCCATTGGTGGGTCGCTGAAAAAAGTTCGGCTGAACCTGTTTGTCAGTGAGTATGTGAGTTTGTCCAAGCTTTTTTGGACCTGGAGTCAAAATGGGTGGACCGATCGGGACGAAAGTGGGACCGTTTGATTCGTCTCCGGCGAGGTAAACTTTTGGTGCTGGCCTCGGTTCGCTCGGTGCTTCGTGGCACATGCTATTCCGCTTCAAAGTTTCGGTGACACGATTTTTTTGTCAAGGCTACAGGTCAACCCGAGGTCACGGGCAAAGCCATACTGGCGGGACACATCGGTAACACCTTGAACCAGTTTCCAGGGGGGTCACCGTCTGCGAGGGGTGCAGGCTGCACGTGCTGGGGTCGGAAAACCGTTTTGACGTGAGGTCCTCTGGCTCAAAGAAATTTTAAGCTATCAACCTCAAAATCGGTTCAATGGTAGTCCCAGACAAGGCCTCCAAAATAATGCACATTTCATTGGGCTATGGATCCTCCAATTCTGGCCCAAGGCAACGCACGAGCGCTGCCGGCATCTAGTACTATTGTGGCGGACTTATTGATAGCTCAAGCTGTACAAAATCGCTGAATTTCTGCATTGAGCGCAGCAAATCTACCCCCGTTGAGTCAATTGACAGGTGCAGTACCTACTTACTCCTGGCACTGAATCTTTCCTGGGATGAACGGTGACCACCTGCCGCTGTTCAAAACCACCTGGTCTCACCACCACCGTCCCAAACAAATATGGCGGGCGCAGCGCACTCCGGATCTACGGCTGTCAACCAATCAGCTCTTTGGCTGCGGTGACGGCTCATCTGTTGTCTGGTGGCGCCACCTATTTAGGGCTGTGACACGTGCACAATGGGCGGAGATGTATCGTGGTGCTCGGGAGGTGCGGCTCTGAATGGGGGCGGATCTGCGGCCGGTGAAGCGGACAGGGGCGGATGTAGGAGGGCACCGGGCTCATTCGATTCGGCCTACCAAAAGCGTTAGGACAGGGTAGGTAAAGGCTGCCAAGCTAAAGGAATGGAAGGAATGGTTCTTTTTTCTTTACCGATGCATCTGTAACACCATCGGGATGGTGTTCATTTTTTTAAGAAAATAAACTCATGTAGGTTGTAGTTTTTTGACATGCTGGATGGTTACTATTTACTTACTAATAGTAAGTAAATATTACTTACTTTATTAGTAAGTAAATACATTATTACTAATAGTAATAATGATTTACTTACTAGTTCCATGTTTCAAATAACTAGAAGTCTTTGACGAAGGAGTCGAGACTCTCGGTCACGACTTCCAGAAGCATCTTTCTTGGATTCATGACTTTCATTGATCCCTGGCGATCTCTTGCAGTCAACATCGCCCCCAACTGAGCCTACCTCTCATCTACCGCATCCCGCCTCACTCTTGCTCTCTCATTCTCCGCCTCTGCGTCTGTTCCTCTGTCCGCCGCTGGTCCACTCAGCGGCGGTGGGGTTCGGTGACGATCGGTCCGGGCCAGCCCGACGGACCGACACAGTCCGAAATGGATCACCGTGTCGGCAGGGCCGGTGTCTTTTAGACCGCTGATAGATGGTGGTGGCGCCGGGACGAGTTGTCCCCGTCTGAATGGCCATTGTGAGCGCGGCGGAAAGGCTCGGCGGATAGGGTAGGGTGTGGGGGCCGGTGACACCGGCTACTGGGCTTATGTTAGCTCGGTGATGTGTGGTACTGTGTGACCCGACGCGTAGCGATGAAATGAAAAGCAATATGGGGCATTAATCAGCCCGTATGACAGGCGTAGATCGTTGAACGCTGGCGCAGCGAGCGCGGGTGCTTGGGGAAGAGATTGGTGATGGATGACACCCTGTTTGTGCCACGTCTACTGTGAGCTATGGGACACGGCGTGGCGGGTTTTGATAGCCGCTGTGCTGCATGTAAGAACATCCAGCTTAGTGGTTTTATATATCACGCGGGATTGTTCACGGCGCATTTCACTTACAATCTGTTCATCGATTGCCACTGATGATGGATGTTGTTTGCGGACTGGAGGTGCATTGGAATTGTAAAGCGCATGGCGGCCTCACGATTCGGACTCGGATCCGGTTCGGTTTGAACCGGAACGGGATGCGCCGAATCGGTTTCGTTCCGTTTCGTTTACAGCGTTCGTGACCCTGACTATGACATGCACTCGATCGTCAAATTGAGTTGCGTGCTTGGGTGTAGGACGCTGCCATGCTTTCCATCCATGAACACGCCAATGAAGTCAGTGACTGAGCAGAAGCTTAGTTATTTGACAGTGATAACCGAAGGTTTGTTGTCAATAGTTAAAACACTATTCTTTAGAATTGTGTTTTTCTATTGAAAAACAAATCTGAGTTCCCTGACAATTTGGCAAAAGCTGCCTGAGATCAGTACAACTTGATGCTCTATAGAATTGTGTTTTTCTATTGAAAAACAAATCTGAGTTCCCTGACAATTTGCCAAAAGCTGCCTGAGATCAGTACAACTTGATGCTCTATAACCGAAGGTTTGTTGTCAATAGTTAAAACACTATTCTTTAGAATTGTGTTTTTCTATTGAAAAACAAATCTGAGTTCCCTGACAATTTGGCAAAAGCTGCCTGAGATCAGTACAACTTGATGCTCTATAGAATTGTGTTTTTCTATTGAAAAACAAATCTGAGTTCCCTGACAATTTGGCAAAAGCTGCCTGAGATCAGTACAACTTGATGCTCTAGAAAACGGCTGCTCCAAAAATTCTGATTTTTTTCAGGATTTCTAGTGGGCCAGGTGATCTACGTTCTGGTATGGGTCTCTCCTCCGCGGACAGTCTGGTGCACGTGCCACGTGACTTTGAAAATTCCCATGTTAAGCCAATGGGAAAAATGAAAAAATGCGTGCCACGGCAGATTGCTCGAAAACGATCCAAACGACCCCCCATTTTCTTCCATGCAGATCAACCACCATTCGGTGCACTACCCATGGGTATGTCGCAAATTGGCCGGAAAAGTCCAGAACCACGTGCCACGTGCCGTTGAAAATGACCCTGCACACCGGAAATTTGGACTTTTGGTCATTTCGGCACACCCGCGACGCAGACTATGGTGTGGGTGACCAAACAATGGGTGTCATCTGGTCGGCAACTGTTTAAAGTGTCGTCCAGTGGGTCAAAGGGGTAGTTCCAAACTTTTGGGATCCACCATTCTGGGGATTTTTTTTGACAAAATACTTACGTTTCTTGGCGCAATGTTCATTCCACCCAGCCGGTCGTCAATGCGTTAGGTGACCCAAATGACGATTGACGTGAAGGAAGTTGGGGGCGCGGAACACGCACGTGCCATCCGTTTTTTAATTGGGCGCTTTCATCTAGGAGATTTTTGCAGATAACTTTTTGATTTGTGAAAATGACCAATAAGCTGAATCTCTGGAATCCTATCGGTATGCCAGTCGTTGATAAATTTTTATCTTGCTGCGGCCGGGCGCTTATTTGCGGTGTTTGCGTTTGGTGGCTGGCGGGCGACTTTTAGTCGTTTTTGGTTAGCAGTTTGCGTCGGTGCGATGCGGGCGGTTTTATTTTTTCGGCGTTTCGGCGTCTTTTTTGTGTGGTTTGCGGCGGTCGGGCGATTTTTTTCGACGTTTGCGTTGGCGTTTCGGGCGTGCGTTTTGCACGTTTTGCGGTGTTTACGTTTTGCGGCGGGCGGGCGTTTTGTGTTTTTTTTGCGGTGTTTGTCTTTGGCGGCGGGCGGGCGGGCGGACGTTTTTTTTTGCGTCGTTTGCGGTGTTAATTTGTTTGCGGTTGGCGGCCGCTTTTTCGTTTTTTTTTTGCGGTGTTTGCTTATGGCGGCGGGCGGCCGATTTTTAGGCGTTTTCGGTTGGCGATTAGCGGGCGTGCGATGCGGGCGGTTTTATTGCTTTTCGGCGTTTTTGCGTTTTTTTTTTTGCGGTTTGCGGCGGGCGGGCGTTTGTTTATTTTTTGCGACGTTTGCGTTGGCGTTTCGGGCGTGCGTTTTGCGCGTTTTGCGGTGTTTGCGTTTTGCGGCGGGCGGGCGTTTTTCACAATTCAAAGTCCAAACCTTCGGGCCACAGCGCTCCTCGAAAAGCGCTGCCCTCGAGTATGGTTACTGGTTAATATCCGTTTTATTTAACAATAGTGACATGGTTGACAAATGGTGAAAAATTTAAATGTCCGAATTGAAGACTTAAAAAGTCGAATTGATTTGAAAAGGACATTTATGATGGGGTGCTAATCTACCAATTTGAAGGTGAAACATTCGACCGGTGACTCAGATTTATATTTTGCCTACATTTTTCATGTAAATTTTAATGGACATGACTGATGGGTGATTTGGCTGTAAAATCTAAGCTATTGCTAATGGTATTTGTATTTCACTTTCTTCAGTTTATATCCTCATCCGTCTCCTACCACCGCCACGATTTCACACACACATGGCCACAGTAGCCTTCCCACGTGCCACGCGTTCGCCCTCTGTCACTGCCTCGTGGGGGTATCTCCCACCCCTCCGTCCCTCCCCTCCGATCTCTGCCCCCCCCCCTCCGCCGACACCTGATCATTCATCAATGCCGCGCCCTCACCACGACAGAGTCGGCTCAAAACACGATTTTCCGCCCCGGCCTCGGCGTCACTATCAATCCCCCTCCAACAATGGGGCGACTCGGGCCACGCCGCGGCGGCTTCTTCAAAGGCGGCGGCGGCGGCGTCAAAGGAGCCGTCCGCGGCGAACAGAGAGGTCAGAGGTCAACCGACCGTGACGGGTCACCGCAGGGGGGGGGGCACCTAGTGGTGAGGTGACAACTCGGCAGAGGCGGAACCAGGGGGGGAAGGTAGGAAGGTCACGAGATCCGGTCTTTTTCCAGGCTGGCGGAATATCCGTTTTCGTTCTTGGATTTTTTTTTGGCTTTAGATTGTGATATTTAGTTGGACTTGTTGATTGGTTCACTGCTGATCAAAAATAGCCAACGATTGCGTTGTGCTACGCTGCATATTCTGTAGGATTTATTGATGCTTCGTAGACAATGATTGTGATTTGTAGGAAGTCACTTCTTACCGCTGCGCTTGTTTCTATCGCTCGTACTCGGCTCACCTTTGTGGTGGTCTAAGCACGCCTCTGACGGCAATGAGACGAGTTCATGCTGCATCACGGGATCATTAACTGAATGACCACGCTGTTTGAGTGGATTGACTGGCACCGCAAGTCGTTTGGGTAATGGAAGTTCAATCCACCGAGGAAGTTAGGCCCTTCTTCAGACAACGCACGTGGGCGGGTCGATAGGTAATTGTCATTGAGGGTATGTTCTTAGTGGACATACTGGATAATTGGACATTGGGGATATATTCTTACAAGACCTTCTAACAGGTTCACTGTCTTCCAGGGGTTCAGCTATAAATTATAAAAGGATTGCTCAGCTTGTATGTGCCTTGCCTGGGTGTTGTTCGTTGTAGATTTCTCTGCTAATGCTGAGGTGCGTTTGCGGTCACATATGTCTGTATTCTGTAATAGTGCAGATGTCCCAAAACCACCGACGCGCTTAATCGGCTTTGGGCCCCGCTAAAGTTATCCTGAAGTCGTCCTAGGAGCCATCTAGGGCCATCTGAGGCGCGCCCTCCAATCAGACCTCCCAGTTGGCGGACTGAGCTGCCAAATTGCACATCGCGTCCCTCCCGTGACCAAACACCGTGATTAGGGACGATTCATATTCCGACTCCGGCCGGCGATTATCAAGATTCCGCCACCTTTATATGAGAAAGATGACTTTCGTCGGCCGTGTGGCCATTCGGCGGGCGTTTTACATCTAAGGGCGCCATAAAAAGTTGCCCGAAATCCACTTCTATTTCCTAAACGGCCGGAGAATCGCTTTAGAACGAGCCGCGGCCGCCGCCGGGGCCATATCAGGACATTTTATTGTTTTTATTGCAGATATTTGGTGGGCTTGATAGCGCGGCGGCAGTTTCAACCTGGAGGAAATCTTCCGTGAGCCGAAAGTACCGCCGGTGATGTGAGCACGCGCGTCCGCACGAAAAATTGGACACTCGTGGAGATTGTTCCGCGTATTACGCCGGCTAAGAGGCTTCTTCGGATGGCGGTTGTGTGGATAGAAGCTTTTGTTAGGCGTTAGGTTTGTTTTGTCGTTTTGCTCTTCTCAAATGGTGTGACATCTTGCGTTGGAACATTTCACCTACGTGCGGCAGCACTCTTGCGACTTTTTAGGATCTCCTTACAATTAATTTTTTTTTAGTTACCCAGGAAAAATGTTATCAAAATGCGACTTGTGACTCAAATCCAATATAATTTGAAGATTCAGATATCGTGATTGTCTCATGTCTGTCTGTGTATGTTTTGTGAGATTATATGCAAGATGCATTACATGGTTTTCGGTGTCGAGTTAATTTGATTATGTTCCTCTTCATTTGAATCCCATCTTCTGATGGCTTCTGGCTCATACCTCAGTACCACCCCTTTTCTGCCAGTCCAAACCAGTTCCGAACCGCGTTCCCGATCTAAACAAACCCACCACGTCTTGTTATCGCTGGCGGCGAACATTTCACGCACCATTGGCCCAACTGATGCGGCGGCGTTCGTCATGTGATATCGAAAATGGCCGCCACTCGTCATCCGGATGGTACTCGGGAGCGGCGGGCTCGCCGGCGGTGGGGGCGGCGGATGACGGCCAATGGGCGGCGGTTGATAAGTGATATGTTTGGGGTGATTGGGACGGGCGGGGAGAGGATGGATGGGAGCGATTGGAAAATGTCAGTGACTCGATTTTTTACATTGGTCTGTAGAAGTATGGTGCCAGCTACGAAGGTTTCAAGTGTGTGGTGGCTGGACTGCTAAGTGATCTATTTGTGCTTAGCCCTCTTATCATCAAGCTAAATGTCAAATATAATATCAAAGTCTTTTTAGGTCTGCTCGCCCATATTTTTCGGGTCTTGACTCTGGAGCCACCGACAAGTCTTCGAACTGCATCACGCCCTTGCATTTGGTCTGGTACGGATATTTGAAACCAATGATTCTTATATCATCATCACACAGTCTCACCCATCATCTACGCCTCTCTTCGATGACTCAGATTTGTGTCCCATATCTCGCCGACAGGCGTGAGTGCCTGCGGCGACACTCAATACCTCGATCACTGCGACCCTGTGGCCGCGCCGGGGTCTGTTTATACCCTCGGGCGCCCCCAGACGTCCCACCCCCTCCAGGGCGCCCCCACAGGCGGCGGTGGGCCCGGTGCCCCGGTGCTCGGCAGCCGGTGTGTGATTTATCGGCCGCTGCAATGTATGACATGGCGGGGACAGATGGTGCCCAGCCGGCCTGCTTCAGCCATGGATGGATGGAATGGATGGAACGCAGACCTCCTCTCGGAGCTGGGGTTACGGAGGTGCAGGCCTCCGCGACGGGGTGTGAGACAGTGATGACAATGTCAAAGAAATTTTTTTCTACATGTATTAAACAAAATGCCAACAAAGTGAGGGAAATGTGTTTGCCTAAACGTATTAGGGATATGAAAAAAAAGACAAAGCAAAGCAGCTTCGTACCGAATTCAGAACATTGGAAGCCTAAATTCATGACATGAAAATAGACCAAAGAAATGGACCTCGAATTTCGAAATGCAAAGTGCTCACAACGGTATCAGGTTGTTATAAGTAGAAATGCGTAACATTTGGTGTGATATTGACATCTATAGGATGCAGCGAACCACTCCGCCGGGCGCCGTGCGTCGTGTGAAGCGGAGGGCGTAGCAGCAGCTGTCAACGGCTTCGGGTCATCGTCTGTTGGCCGGATCTTACCGGCACTGTGAGCGAACACTGATTGATGTAACCCGCTGATGCGACCTGGTGATGTTTGATCTCGTCAGAGCTGCCGTGTGATCTCGTCAGAGCTGACGTGTGGTGTCGTCAGAGCTGACGTGTGATGTCGTCAGAGCTGACAGATGATATTTCATCTGGCTGTGCTGATCGGTGAATGGGTGATTCCTTGTCATGATGCTGCGGTTCGAAATGACGCCATGTGAAGTGTTGAAGCGGGTTGAACAAGATGATGTTATCGTTTATGTGTGTTGGGTCTTCGGTGGCTGAGATATTCTGGCCATTCCGCATGTAACAAACCCGTTAGATACGGACCATCAATGATTTTGTAACATTATTTAATTACTCGAATCCATGGTGCATGCTAATAACAGGTCTTCGATTGGCGTTTATCACTTGTAATATCTGTCATTGCGAAGTTTTACATTGCCCAACTACATTGTTTGCAAGCGCAAAGGCCATTAATTACTGAACAGTGATTTAGCACATTTACCAATGTCAATTGCTACATGAAAAAGTTTCGAACACGCTGTTTAAAACCTACCCCCTAGCAGCCGTTTTCTGAAGAAGGCACAGAGCAGAAGTTGATATTGATGCTATTGTTGATATCTATAGGAAAAGTCAAAAGTTTGACGTTTTTCTTTCTTATAGACTTGTTGTGTTGCGTGCTTCAGCTTTGCTTACCTTACTTACAATCTAAGGATGCAATTTGCCCGTACCTTGCTGTTTTTTTTAATAAGCCCTGCCACTTTATTTCTTAACCCTTTCTCACAGAACTTTTCACTTGACTCCACCCCCTCTGCAATCTGCCACCGCGGCCAGTGCGGCCAACTGCGGCCAGCGCGGCGCGTCGGCGTCGACAAATACAGTTGTCGGCGGCGGAAACGGCGCAATATGTCGGCTGGCCAGCGTCGCAAATTGGAAAAATGTCCGGGGCACCTCCGTCCGGGAGAACGCCGCCGACCCGCCGCCCATAATATGATGGAGCGAGCGGCAGCGGCTATAATAAACGGATAAGGAGTGCGCCATTAAAGTGACAAATGCGCCATTACGGCAGATAATAACTGGCGGAATGACAGGGGGATGTCAGCGATAAAACACGGACAACAGGATGGGGTGAGAGCGCAGCGGAGCGGGCCCGGACTACGCCCCCTCACCCCGACTCTGTCTCGGCGCTCTGCGCGGCTGTCTCTGCGCTCTGCCCGGCTGTCTCGGCGCTCTGCCCGGCTGTCGGCGCTCTGCCCGGCTGTCTCGGCGCTCTTCTGAGTGCTGGGCTTCGCTTCTGCCTTCTGCTGGGTTATATATCTGCCCTCTGTTGGGAGTAACTATATGTCCGAACTCTGTTGGGCTACAGCTTTTTTCTTTTCTTTTTGCTGGGGTATGTCTGCATTATACTGGGCTAAATGTCTGCACTCTGCCGAGCTATAGTGCTCTTGCTGGACCAGTCTCTGTTCTCTGCCGGGCCGTCGCTGCTCTCTTGGCGCTCCGTCGGGCTATGTCTCTGTGCTCTGGCTGGGCAATACGAGTCTAGCCTCGCATTGCCTCGTATTGCCTCGTAGACTACTCGTATGTCTAGCCTCTGCCTTGCTATGTCTGCTCGCTCTGTCGAGTTATGCCTATCTCTGCGCTCTGCTGGGCTATGTCTATGTTCTCCGCCGGGCGGTTTGTACTCTGTCGGGCTACATCTGGGCGTTCTGCCGCACAATGTCTCTGTCAGTTCTGCTAGGTCATGTCTCTGCACTCTACCGAGCTATGTCTCATGCGCTCTGCTGGGCTTCATCTCTGTTCTCTGCTGGGCTTACTCGTACTCGGATTTGGCATTATATGGTGCTCGGTTATATTTTATTTGCACATAAACCATACATTGCGACCTCACGAAAACAGAAGTCTATGATTGGAAAAACTGACAATCCTGCTCTCTATACGGAGTAATTCACTTTAACGTAAAACTGTGGGTCTGCTTTTAAGACCGTGCTTTGCTTGTGTTATTTGAGTTACCAAAAATGTTGTGTTCAGTGCTCTATTCAAGGTCATTGGCCATTTGAGCTACACCGAAGCTAAGTGGCGTGGTTCAGAAGACCCGTCTGCTATGGGTTGTACGGGGCGCATATTGAGCTGCAAGTGGATGACGCATTACGCCTACAAGATGTCAGATAAACGCGGCTATGACGGGACCCATCTCGTTGATACTCAGTAACGTCGCATTAACTCATGTCGTCCCTCTCAGGAACTGTCATCTCGTGTGTTAACAGCCGTATACCAGTAAAACAGCCGGTGTCGAGTGTTATCGCGCGTCGAATGCTTTCAGCGAGGCGCATGACGCTTGGCTACGAAACGGCTCTCCCGTGATGGATACCATGACGCGGACGGTCCTCTGCAAAACTTCAAAACAGAGTCGCTCGTGCGTGCAAAACTGGTGACAGGGCGGCGAAAGCTCAAACGGTCGTGGTTTGCCTCACTCGCTCCTGCGTTTTCCTTGCGGAGTACTAAGCTAACTTTATTGCGTTTGTGTTTTCAGATGTTCGCTGATGGCGGCCTCATCTTGAATGCAAAATAAGTGGCTGTACAGACCGGAATGGCAAGTGCGAAAGATTTTTTGGCTGACGAAACTTCAAATCAGTCCTCTAGGGAGTAAATATACATTGTCAATCGGTTTTCGTGATTGTCGTTTAGTTTTTTTTTTCGAAAAAAAAAACGGACTGAACTAAGAATTTAAAGAAACTCTTGCGATCTCCCGCCAATGTTTGAGATACACACAATACATATGCTTTTCTGTGGTCGTAAGGAAAAGGCTGGGAAGATATAAAGGCGTGAGGGTTTCAGATAAGTTGTTCATTAAATTTTGTTTTATGTTTACTCTTGCATGCCTCTCCTTATCTCGCTAATTCCAGCTTCTTCTCCAAACACCTACAGTGTGCGCTCTATATTTCCCAAACCTATAATTTGGCTTCTCATATACATCACACCTGTCATCTTCCAAATTATCATCCATCAGTCCGCCTAGCCATCGCTGGCTTC
>NW_024883242.1:0-115506 GCF_019059575.1 Amphibalanus amphitrite
CCTAATTGTATTGCAATATGCAAATGACCTACATACAGGTGTTTCTGAAAATGCTGACACATTTATTTCTCCTATATCTCTCATGTTTATTGACGCACACACATTGTCAGAGCTACAACTAATCATTCACCATTGGATATTCACATCCATCGCCAATGATCACTATTTGACCCCCTTCCCGGAACCAAGAGCAGGTTCCCGAAGTGACCACCACTTCTGGCCAAACAGCGTTCGGCCCGACGGCGCACTGCTTCCAGAACTCGGCGGCGCTCCTGGGGCGTCACCGCCCTCACGCACGGGCGGACCGCAGCCTTCAGCTCGGGAATGTCTCGGGGTTCACTCTTGTAGGCTATTTACTTGACATGACCCCAGAGGTAGAAGTCCGCCGGCGTGAGGTCCGGAGACCTCGGTGGCCACCAGGTGGGGGTGCCTCGGGACATGAGCCCCCCCCCCCCCCCCCGAAGCGCTCCTGTAGCCACTGGAGGGTCACAATGGCTGCATGAGCGGGGGCACCATCCTGCTGCAGTCACTGCTCGTTGATGGTGTCCACACTCTTCCTCTGGAGCGCAGTCCAGAACTTCTTGAGCACGTCCTGCAGATAGCGCTCCGCCGTCACCGTGAGGACGTCGCCCGCGTCATCTTCGATCCAGATTGGGCTGATAATGCCCGTGCTGCCCACAGTGCACCATGCAGTGCATCGGGGCGGGTGCAGCTGATCTTCTGCGACCTCGTCCTGGGCCTTCTCGCTCCAGATCCGGTTGTTGAAATCAGATCCAGATCCAGATCCAGATCAGCGTCTTTGTGTCAAAACAACTGAATTGGCTTCGAAGTAGAAATGCACTATCTTAGCCTTTTCCTTCGTGTCAGTAAAACGGCGTGATTAATGAAAGCACCGATGCTGTCAAACAAATTTCCTAAAACTATTCTTTCGTCTCGTGTATTGAACACGTGCATTTAAATGCATTAAATACCTCCAAATATCAAAACAAATGTGTCAGCATTTTCAGAAACACCCTGTACTAGACATCGATTTGCTTGGTATGTGATATTTCATGAAATGATGCTTTTATGTACACGCATCAGTAATTACCAGATAGGTATATCTGAAAATATGTACTTATATAATTATAGGCACACAGATATGCACATCCCTTCCCTAACCCTCGCCCCGTTGGGGGGGGCCATTTTGGCCCCCCCCCCCCTGTGGTTTTTCCTGAATAGCAAGAAAACGGCGGCGCGCAGCGCCGCCAAATTTTCAGTACCTTCCCGAGCATCAATTTGACACCTTCACACCAAATTTCAAGTCTTAGGTCACCTTAGGTCAGGAGTTATTGAGGTCAAACTGAGGTCATGTTCGAGCAAAAATGAGCAAAAACCATGCAATCTTGAAACGCTCACCAAATCTACAGTTATCAAGCAATTTCAAAGTTCTTTATATGGTCTGGTAGAGAAAAAGCGGCGCTACAAAACTGCTATCTCGGATTTTCCAAATTTTGCGTTTTTGACCGTCAAAAATTCAAAAATTGATTTTTTTAGAAAAACCAAAAAAAATCAAAAAAATTTCCGAATTTCTGCTCTTCTATATACATACCAAATTTCAGATCGATATCTCGTTTTTTGGCCAAGTTATAGCGAAAAAACTGTTCAAAAATGATGACGTCAAATTTTTTAACTCAATTTTTAGCGATTATAGACCACGTACAGCAAAACAAAGACCACCATTGAACTCCCCGTGACGAGCTGCATCGATTCGATACCCATTTTATGCAAAAATATCAACTTTGAAATTTGACCTAATTTGACCTGACCTTGACCTGACCTTGACCTGACCTTGACCAAAACGTGACCTAAGGTGGCCCCAAAGGCAGCCTGACCCACATAATTGCATTTGTCATGTAAAATGGACCATAAAACATGTATCACACGACACTTTCATATTGTGACCCCCAAGTGACCTGACCTCTGTGACCTGACCTGGTATCAGTGACCTCAAATAGCAAAATATGTGTTTGAAGAACATTTCCCCATCGTTTTTTCAATGAAATGCATTTTACTCGATTTTACAACGCATTTCTTGAAATGCCTGTAAACGGTGAAAATTGGACCTTTGACCTGACCTGTGACGTCATCGGTTTGACCTAGGTCAATAAAATTGGGTCATAAGGTAGTTCCCTGATAGGGCTATCCAACACCGTTTGCCGCTTGTCGCTAGGTTGCGTGGTTCTCGAGATCTTAACCCGCGCCCTGCTGGGGGGTGTTTGAACACCCCCCTTGTGGTTTTTCGCGAACGCCGCCGTTTTTGGTACACCTTATCATACATCAATTCTACACATGTTGTGAAAATTTCAGACCAAGGTCATTCAAGGTCAGGTCACCAGGTCACTTGAAGTGACCTCACCTCATAAAAAGTTTCAATGTCTGTCATAGCTACACCGAGTGACCGATCGCTTTGAAACTTTCAGCGATTGCTAAGAGCAATAGCATGTACAAAATGTATATCTCAGAATTTTGATATCGATGACCTAAGGTCAGGTCAATTTTGCGACCTCCCCATTATAAGTCAATGGGAGAAAATTCAAATGCGCCTCTTTTGGACGAAAGACATTATAAACACTCCCAAACACCGAATTACAAGTGGTTTAGACACACAGAACATGAAAATGGTGTCCGTGACCCTTGTTTATGCCCTGAGGTCATCTTAGGTCACGAATGGTATCTAACAGTTTTTGGCAAATAACTTTTGATAGAGGCATGCTAGAGCGATGAAAACGCCTTAGATGTGTTCAGCTCGACGATACGGATCGACTGATATGCAACATGACCCTTTCCGGTCAGGTCATGACCTTGACCTGAGGTCAAATTTTCAAGTTGACCTTTCAAGGTCAAGTTATAGTTCATTCGATGCGTCTTGACGAGAGGAACACGATGCCGGTAAAAGTAAGCTCGTACAAGGCTTGGGTCAAAAGTTATTGCAGAAAAACTGTTTCCGAAAAAATCGGCTATTTTTGCAGTTTTTGGCCCCTGCAGGCAAAACCGTTGACGTTAGGTCAAATCTGAGGGAATTACTCAGAAAGGGTGTTAATAGGGCTATCGAATGCGCTTTTCCGCGGCGCTGTAGCTCTATTGGTTCTCGAGTTATGCGTTGGCTTCTTGGAAATTTTCGACATTCGACCTGGAAATCGGCGAAATTTTGCCTTCAATGACCTCTGGTGACCTGACCTTTGACCTGACCAAAAAATTGGCCGGAGTGATTTCGTCATTATTTTTGACGCTCTTTCGAACGCCGCCTTCCGCGTATCGCTACGTGGCCCAGGAGCCGAGTTACAAGGGGGGGTGTTCAAACACCCCCCAGCAGGGCGTGGAAATCCAGGACCCCCAGCCGGGCGCGGGTTAAGGGGGGGGGCCAAAATGGCCCCCCCAACGGGGCGCGTTGCTCGGCAGAGCCCAACGGGGCGCGGACTAACACCACCCAAGCCTTCGTGGTCCTCCGCCCCACCCCCTACCCCTGCCTTGACTGATGGATTGGTCGGCTTACTACATACGGATGAAGGGCAAATGGCCCGATCGGACCCGAACGTCTCCCTGATCCAGCTAACCGTCACCTTCGGCAGCAAATACCGTCAGAAATGGACGCATTTGTCAGCGAGCCGGCTGGCGATGACAGGTGGTTATAAGAGCAGAAATGTGAACAGTTCCAATGATATCCCCCGGGGGTTATTTTACCGTTTATATCGCAAAGACTGGTAAACCTCGTATCCAAAAACACCTATCAACAGCCAGTGATTGCATGCGACAGGTAAAAAAGATACCGGAATCCGGCTACGAGCCATACAAATAATAACGCCACCTTAAATGTATTGTCCATGGTCCTGCCATGTTAACCCGCGCCCCGCTGGGGGGGGGGGGCAGAATCTGCCCCTCCCGTTCTTCGCCAATAACTTCTAAACGCGTTACGCCAGCGACGTCAAACTTTCAGTACCTTAGTATACATCAATTTGACACGTTCCCTGAAAATTTGAGCGAAATCCGTCGGAAATTGTTGAGAAATTGACGTTTTAGTGACGTCATGTTCGCCATTTTCGCATCAAAAACGGCAAAATTTCAAACGCCGCTAACATCTTCATTTTTAAAGGAATCAACACGTAACAAAAAAAGGTTATACGTGATTCTACTTTGTCTATCAAATGGCAATCTCGGTTTTTTGAAAATATTGGATTTCTGCCCCATATTTGTTTTCTAAAAAAAACTGAATTTTGGGGAAAATAATTACCTGACCTAATTACCTGTTACCTGTTAGACAGGGGGTGGGGGTGGCAGAATCTGCCCCCCCCCCCAGCAGGGCGCGTATGGCTGAATAGCCCAGCGGGGCGCGTATGGCTGAATAGCCCAGCGGGGCGCGGGTTAATCAGTGACCAGCCTGACGACCACTCTGCTCGTCGGCGATGAAGAATGAGACGCCGTCCAACGCGACAACCGACCTGTGCCGGTGTCACCCTGACATGAAAATAGTTCACCTGTGTCACCCTGACAGTGGACACAATTAGGTAGTGTCAGTCTCACATCCAGCGCAATAAATCGGTGTCAGAACAATTCAGATTACCTGCGTCATTCCTACATAAGACAAGATTTACTTGTATCAGTTTGACACCAGACGCGGTTTGACACCAGACGCGTTTTATTTGTGTCGACCCGCGTCCTTCCTCCGCCCGTCTACACCACAGACTCCGTTCACCGAGACATTAGTGACAGCCTGCGACCGACGCGACGGCGAGCCAGTTTTGGAGCACAGGAGACGGCTGGGAGGGCATTCTGTACTCGGTTGGGAGGGAACACAAGACTCAGCTGGGATAGAACACTAAGTCGGGTAAGTACCGATTGGAACATCGGTGTGGTCTTTTGCGAAGTGACGCGCTGGAATCGAATTGACCTTAAAAAGTGGCGCTCTGCGGTACAATGCAATTGTTCGCCAAATAAAGTTTATAACAAGCTAGTATGCATATTTTTCCTGCCTTTGGTTTCTTTCCTTTTTTGACGGAGCCGGGTTTAAATTGGTTTAAATTAAGCATGCCTGTGAAACATAACCAAATTAATTTGTAGCCGGTATTCAACTAAAGCAGTTACATTTAAGATAGGTGGATGGAAACGTAAAAAGATAGCTCGATAGATAGGGGGAGAGAGAGAGAGAGAGAGAGAGAGAGAGAGAGAGAGAGAGAGAGAGAGAGAGAGAGAGAGAGAGAGAGAGAGAGAGAGAGAGAGAGAGAGAGAGAGAGAGAGAGAGAGAGAGAGAGAGAGAGAGAGAGAGAGAGAGAGAGAGAGAGGAGGGAAGAGAGCGGATTATATTGTTGGGGTTCGGTTCATTCCTATATTTTTTATCATCTGATGGTAACAATTTTAGTTCCCACGGCACGGCACGGGACCCAGCTTTTCACCAAGATAAGTTTCAGGGTGGCGTTTTTATGGCTACCGACATAGCAAAACTAATGAAACCCAGCAGGAGATTGTCGCGCACAATGACATAAGCCGTCCAGAGTTGGTCGTTGGACAATAGTCTGGATGTGGGACGATCGTATTCCTGGTGCGACACATTAGTGGGGTCGTTAAGGTATGATTATGTGCACTGCCGCCTCCAAATGCCTGTCTGCAAAATAAATAAATACTTCAGCGGCCGAGAAGAGTGCCTTATGATGTTAGCGAGTGGGCGTTGAATGATGTAGTCGCATGTCTGCAGTTGCGAATCGACACGTCAACACCGCGCGTCAGTCTCTGGGATCATCAATTTAACGGCGAGCTTATCGTCTGTTCTGACGGTGACGCCGCTGCAGAGGGGACGGGCCGCGTCGGCTGGCCTTGTTCTGCACGGAGTACCGAGCGATCGACTGTTAGCTGGGTGAGGCCGCAGACAGTTTGCATATGCTGCACGCAGGGTAGTGGTCGCTGTGGTTTAGTGGCAGGGGAGAGGAGAGGTCGCCGTCTGGCGCCCGTGACAATAGTGGTCTCCGCTGATCTGATTTCAGAACTTATAGAACAGAACAGAGAGCAGAGCATAGAGAGCAGAGCGGAGCAGAGCAGGCAGAGCGGGGCGTGTTGGCTTTGCGGCGCTAATGGCGCACTGGCGGCGCTGACCGTCTGGGCAGAGTGGGGGCTGAGGTCGCTCTCCTGCTCTCTCCCACGGCCCAGACTGTGCCCCGATCCAGACGGTAGGGCCCGGCCATGACTCAGTGAGCTGCCGCAGCTTCGGCACCTTGTTAGCGAGACGTATGTACGCCCTCCCCGGCAATTAAAACAGATCACTGCGGATCCAATGCGTTCTTATATTGCGTTACTGAGCGTAGCACTGTCCACTGTCCAGTAAGCAGGATTTGAATAGCCATCGAAAGTAAGCGCTGTAAACAATGCCGATATGATATCTATAAAATCTGGTGGCCAATAGTTGCAAACCAAAATAATCATCAAATTCTAAATCTTTTTTATTTCAATTATCATTATGGTTTGCAACTATTGGCCATCAGATTTTATAAATATGTCTAACAATACTGAACAGATGCCGATATCCTCGCCTCGCCACAACTTCATAACGTTGGTCCTAACCATACTTGTAAAAATGTAGCAATAATTTTATTTTAATATCCATATTGCGCATTGGGTCGTAAATCTATTGGACATGTGCAAAATGAAATCACCTAAATCCCTAATGAAGGCAAATTGCTTTACCGAAACCCACCTTTCCAAGCCAGCATATAACATAGAATCCAGAATCTGAACTGAACGTTGATCCAGTAAAACGGTATTTGCTTTTGTAACTATCGAAAGCTGCACACCGTCTTGCAAAGAACGAGAGCCCTTCCGGTCATGTCCAATGTCCATTGTCCAATAACGAGTACCGTCGGTTGGTCCGGGTTTAGGGATGGCCAGACTCAGGTTCCGCCCAGACTCCAGCCCTGCCACGTGGAGGGCACGTTCGCGTTTGGCCGGTCTTTTGATGCCAACTGTTAGCACTGAACAGGTGCGCCAGCTCGGGTAGCACGGGCGGCCGGCCAACCGACCCGATCACTTCCTGAGGCTGTGGAACGACAGATCACCAACTGGCCCGGTCAGTTCCCGGGCCAGGGGAGTGACGTCGGGGTAACTCACCTGACCAGATCAGAGGCCAGGGCAGCCTGACTTCGTTAGATTACTGATACCCTGCCGGCCGGGCTTGACCATTAAACTTTTGTTGTTCGTGCTTCGATGCCAAAAGAAGGGCTCAAATCGTCCGCAGTGGGTGGTCTGGTGATGGTCGCAAAAAGCTTTCTCTTTCCTTTATGTCTCTCCTTCCATTGTTCTGTCATTTCGATTTTCCGCGATATTGATTCTTTTGATCGTAGCTTACGGTTTGCGTCTTTATGCTTATTTCCAAAGCTGTTCGTTATTGTTCGATTTGCCTATCACAGAGCTCTACCCTTATCTCACTTTAGATGCATACACTCGGATGTTATCGCGATGGGACGGATCATGAGATTCCGTGGACTGCAGGCGGAAAATCGCACAACCGATCACCATCCTACTGAGCCTGTCACGTATCACATGACACAAACGTGCGCTCAGAAATACCACCGGACCAGACACACCGGCACATGCCATTGGATCCGACCTCTCACCACCCCTCCCCTCCCCAACGAACGCAGCCCAGCCCCCCCCCCCCTGGTCGGCGATATCGTCCGAACTGCAGGCGCTCGTCCATCAGCAATGGAGCTTGTCGCTAACACTCAGGCAGGTGCTATAAATACGGCAGTGGCGACTGGCGTCGCCTGCAGGCCACCCGATTACTGGGTCAGACGGCGGTCACGCCGCCGCGCCAGTCGCCTCAGTCGTGAGCGCTCCGGACTGGCCGGAATGAGACGCTATTAGCGCGGCGAGTTCATGGCAGACACAGGGAACATGACCTGGCAACTGGGGACTGTCTTCAGTTGGACAGCGTGCCGTGTGAAGGCGCCCAAACACAAGCTGCACCATGGATCACACTGCCAAGGCATGTGGTTTCTCTGATGCAGTGGGAAGGTCATCTATTAAAATCGGCTGTGGTTTGTGGCCGGAGGACTGTACCAGCGCTGTGGTTGGCTCGCTATATCCCAGTGTGAATGCCGGGCGGGGGTCGCACGCGGCGCAACTCACCTTGCGTCGGCGAAGCTGCTGCGATGTTCGGCACTGGCACTTTCACTGTGGTCGCATGCCGCTCGCACGTGGGGGTTGTCTGACGGCGGAGTCGGGCGGCGTCCTCCCGTGGCGGCGGCGCTACTCCGAGTGGCTGGAGGCGCCGACTCCAGCGGCGGCCGCCGGAGCCGTCAGCCCCGCGGCGGGTCAGGACGGGCGGGACACAGGCACAGCCGGCAGAGCTGCCAGCTGCTCCACCGGGCCGTGATGTTTGTGAAAATGCCAGGGGTGTTTTGGCTGGGTATAGAGTATGCCATCGTATCATGAGTTCAGTTCGTCGAGTGACCCTTTCAACACATGCCCCTTAGAGCCCGTTTTCGGCTTATTTGTTTTTATTAGTAGTTGGTACCTAATGTTTGAGATGACGATAGAGATAAAACTAACACAAGCTTGGCTCCTGAGTGGACCACGCAGCGATAAGCGGTAAACGGCGCTCGGAAGGCTTCGAAAATCATGAAATAAGTACTTCAGTTGTTCTTTAGTGTCAGGCCAAAGGTCACGTAAGTACCTAATCAGAGG
This sequence comes from Amphibalanus amphitrite, assembly GCF_019059575.1. Lineage (NCBI taxonomy): Eukaryota > Metazoa > Arthropoda > Thecostraca > Balanomorpha > Balanidae > Amphibalanus > Amphibalanus amphitrite. The sequence goes on from NW_024883242.1 coordinate 8,710, forward strand.
TCGCAGAGTTTTTAATATTGAATTGGCTAATAGCTGGAATTTTTTTTTAAGAGCTTCCCAAAATATCGAATAAATCACAGAAAACCTAATTAAAACTAATTAAAGCTCTTTTAACCCTATTCCTGGCGGGCTCCGCCGGGACAAGAAACTGGCGGGGGGGGGGGGGCGATTCGGCCCCCTTCAGATCTCGAAAACTACACATCGCAGCGACAAACAGTAAACGGCATCGGATACGCACGGTCAAGATCTACAATTTTTACTCAGGTCATTTTCAGGTCAGGTCAAAGATGACGTCACAGGGGTCGAAAAAGTCAAAATGGCGGCGCTAGATATGGAGAGAGTTTTTCTCGAATAACTTTCGAATTAGTCAAGATAGGAACAAACTAAGGGCATCATCGTGATCCTCTTGTCAATCTGCATCGAATGATATATATGTTGACCTCGAAAGGTCAAGGTCAAAGGTTGACCTCAGGTCACGTGACCTCGAGGTCATCATGTATATCATTCGATGCGTCTTGACGAGCTGAACACAATGAGACCATCCACGCGTCTGTATCTTGTTCCTGTACGGAGTTATTGGCCAAAAACCTTTGGTGACCTTTGATGACGTCACATGACCTCACAGCTGCCCAACAGCAAAACAGACCTCAAGGTAGTGAAGGTTGATCGTATATGAAGTCATGTATGGTATATGGGGCCATTCCGACCCGTTTTAGTGGTAAAAACAGGGAGTTGATTTTTCCCCCATTGACTTATAATGGGGAGGTCGCGAAACTGACCTGACCTTAGGTCACCGATATCAAAATTCCGAGATATACAAATTGCACATACTGGTACCCTAACTAAAGCCTGAAGAGAAGAAATTGATCGGTCAAAAACTCTAGCTCTGGCGTGATTGCAAACTTTTCTAAGGTAGGGTCACCAAACCGCCTCTGGTGACCTGACCTGAGGTCAGATCAACTCAAAATTTTCAGACATGTTGCGTAGAAGCCTTTTAGGAAAAGTCAGAAAATTTGAGCTTCCTAGCTCAACGCGTTTGGGAGAAATAACCAAAAAACCTCAGGGGGGGGGGGGCTCCTGAGGCCCCCCCCGCCAGGAATAGGGTTAAAACCTAATTGTTCAGTCAATTCAATAAGAGCCGTTTTCACTACGGTTACTTGGTACACAATTGGTCACATTAGCTCGATTTGATCAGATAGGTACGGCTTTCATGAGATAAGGCTTTCATAAGATAAGGCTTAGTAGCTTTCGGATTTGGTAGAGCCAGTTGCTAATTATTGCCTCATTAACCCGCGACCTGGTGGGGGGGGGCTATTTTTTGCCCCCCCCCCTCCAGACTTTTCGATATATCTCCAGAACCGCTGTGCCGATCGTCACCAAACTTTCAGTGCCCTCCCGGACATCAATTTTACATATGGTGACCAAAAATTTCTCCAAAGGCTATGATAGGTTGGCCGGAAATGACGTCAGAGTGACGTTATGTTCTGCCGTTTTCGACCCAAAAAAGGGTTTCGCGGGAAGAGCTGTCAGGCCTAAAGCTTTGCAAATACAGAAAAATGATAAGGACATAAAAGCTGTAGAATTGACAGGGCTACAAAACTTTTATCTCGGATTTTTGAAATATTTGGATTTTGACCCCCAAAAATAAAAAAAAATACTTTTTTTAGATATAATGATCGAAAAATCCAAAAAGTTTTTGAATTTCGCAAAAACCGGAACATATGTGATAGACCTTACCGCCTTCCATCCACATACCAAATTTGAGATTGATACCTCTTTTTATGGCGAAGTTATAGCGAAAAAACTTCAAAATTGATGACGTCAAATTTTCAAACTCAATTTTTAGCAAGTCTAGACCCCGTAACGCAAAACAAAGACCACCATTAGACTCCCCGCGACGAGCTGCATCGAATCAATACCCATTTTATGCAAAACTATCAACTTTAAAATTTGACCTTTTTTGGCCTGACCTTGACCTGACCTTAACCTGAACTTCACCAGAAATTGACCTAAGCCGTACCTGATAGTCTTATAACCAACACCATTGAGTTGGAAATGAAAAATTGGCCATAAAACATGCATCACACAACCTTAGTAAAGTTGGGCTCATGTGACCTGACCTGTGACCCTTGGTGACCTGACCTGTGACGTGACCTGGTATTGTCAGTGACCTCTAATAGCAACATATCTACTAGGCAACTGACGCCCTATCGCTGATTCTCGACAAAATGCGTTTTCCTCGGTGTTATAGCGCATTCCCTAGAAGACCCGTGAACGGTGAAACATTTCATCTTTGACCTGACCTGTGACGTCATCGGTGACCCCGAGGTCAATGAAATTTGTTTTCCTTCGACAAATTTGACAGGCCTTTCGAACGCCGTTTGAATTTTGCGGATCCGTCCAGTAGTTTCGGAGATACGAGGGGGGAGGGGCAAAAAATAGCCCCCCCCCCACCAGGTCGCGTTATAAACAGACCCCACCAGGGCGCGGGTTAACCAAATTTTCAGTCGTGGTTTTCGAGTACAAAACATTTAAGTATACGATAGGCGTTATCACAAGTGTATTCGCGGCCATTGGGGCGACGTAAGAAAAGAAGAAACCAACTGGCCCCAAGAACTTTAAATTATCAGTTAGCATGCACCTTTTTCTTGATGTGTAGAGAATTTACCATTATTTGTTACAGAAAATTGCATTTAAAATCTTCCATTTATGCTTTTTTCATCTTTTGCACAATATGTTCTTTTACTAAGCTAGAAACACTAATTAGAAATAGTTCCCGCATCATCAAGAACAATAGGGAAGGCTTGAAGTGAAAAAATAATTTAAACGGTTTGTAATCTATGTGAGGGCACTTCTAAAATTGCCGGTAGAAATATTGAAGGCAAAAGTTCAACTTATTCACAAGACGGATGTCTATAAACCTATTTAACTTGTGACAACTCAGCCGGTATTTCGTCGCCTACAGCCCAGCTTTCCCTAGTGACCGATAGAGGCGCTGCTATCGATGTCCGCCCGTGCCGCCTAACGATTTATGATATGAAGATATTCGTTGTAAAATAGATTTGGTTGTATTTGGAAGTCTGATGCATTTGGCAGGTAACCCGTCGTGAAGACGGCTTTAATGCCAATAGTGGGGCGAACTCATTCATTCATTCATTCATTCATTCATTCATTCATTCATTCATTCATTCATTCATTCATTCATTCATTCATTGACTTTTCTAACAGCTGTAGTCCCTCAAGTGTCTGTTATCTCCTTCGATTAACGTGTCGCCCTATCAGCTGTTAGTGCTCTTAGAAATCCAGCAACGGTCGAATGCATCAATGGTTATTAGAGTTTCTGGCCGTTGGGTACCGATCAGCGGGAACACACAGTTGCTACGCATTGTCTGTAAGGAGTGGACGTTTTTGTGGGCCTGCAGACAGGTGTTCAAACAGTGCTGCCTTCCGATGGGTGGGCACACACTGGACGCGCGCTGCTCGCCGTCCCAGCCCCGAGGTGGCACCAGGACGGCAGCGTTCGACCGGTCGTCAGACAGCGTCCGTCGCTCAGTTGTGTGTGTCCTCTCCTGGCAGTGTCTTCGCCAGAGCAGCGGACGAAGGACCACACAGCTTGTGCTCCAGCATCAGACATTTCAGCCTAAGACATTCAAACTGAACTTTAGTGGGAAAGTGTTTGAAAGAGGAGTGCAAAACCATCTTGCCGTGCTTTGTAGGTGTGACTTGAAAAAATAGCATTGACAACGCACTAGTCCTTTCAATCAGAGAGAACTGATAGTTGGGGGACGAGAGAAGGTCGCAGGCCAGCGATGTGGCACCACGGACGGCTGCTGCGACGCGTTCTGCTCGTCAGCTCCGTGCTGACGCTGGGCGGCCTGCACGTGCCGGACGACAGGCTGCCGGTCGGCTGGCGGGTCGGCCGGCTCGTGCCACTCACCCTCATCACGGCAGCCGTCCTCGCCAACGGCGCCGCCATCGCCCTGTCGAATACCGTTTCCTTCATGCTGCTCTGCGTCGTGTTTGCGTCGGTCATGTGGCACACGCTGGTGGCGCTGGTGCACCTGGTACGACGACGGAGTCAGCTACATCGACTGCTGCGGCGGCTGGATCGTATGGAGGAGGCCACAGCGCTCTGTCGTGACGCCAGCGATCACCGCGCCGTCAAACTGCGCAGCGTCGGCATCACCGCGCTCACTGTCTTCACCGGCGTGGCGTGGTCGTCCGACTTCTTCACCAGCGGCCTCTGGACGCACTCCAACTACCTGTTCCCGGTGTGGCTACCGGTGCGACTGAGTTCGTCGGCCTCATTCTGGGCGGTGATTGGCGTGGAGCTGGTCATCGTGGTGATGTGCTTCACGCTCCAGATCGCGTTCGACCTGCTGCAGGTCGGTCTGATGGACGCCATCGCCCTGTTCCAGGAGCGTCTGACCAGGTACACGCGGCTCTGGCTGACGGAAGAGCGCTCCTCTCGGGGTGATGCCCAGAGCAGAGACGCTACGAAACGGCTAGGAGGGAAAGTTGCCTGGAGTAGAGATTTTATTGAGAGAGGTGAAGATGTTTCAGAAGTCCCAATGAGTTTCGACAACAAACTTAGCACAATATCCGACCCCGCTACTGATACTTTCGACTATGAAGGCGGCAAGACACAAAAGCGTCCGTTAACTACAAGGTTCAAGATGATGAAGATAGGAACTGTTGCTGAGAAAGGTTTGGATAGCCGGATCTCTATGCACTTCAGCAGCCGTGAGTCTCCAAAAGACAACACATCTGAGCCAGCGACATCTAAAGAAGATAACGGTGGCAGTATGCCACGATTGTCTTATTCTGACGACAGCCTAGAAGACGGACTCCGTCACTTGGCCAGCATGTATCGAGCACTTCAGTCGCTGGCTGACGACGCGTCGTCTTTCTGCTCGGTGCCGACCCTGTCTCAGCACGCCAGCGTCACGTTCCAGCTGCTGGTAGGTCTGTACGTCACCATCAACATGTTCGTGTCGGCCTACAGCCGCAGCCTGGTGCTGACGTTCGTCATCTTCCTGGTAACCACGGTGCTGCGTCTGGCGGCCGTGTCAGCCACCGGCAGCGCGCTGGTCGCCAGCGGCCAGAGGCTGTCCCAGGCGCTGGTGGGCGCGCCCTGGCCGCGCCACACCACCGCTGCCGCACGGTTCAGCGTCCAGATGCTGGTGGAACAGACCAGGAAGCCACTAAACTTCGACGGCTATGGCATCTTCGTCATACAGAAGACCACCATGCTGACGATGTTGAGCTTTGTGCTCACCTACTTTGTCATCATGCTGCAGATGAAGGTCTAGACGGTATCGTTAATCCTGTGGTGTGGTTTCGGTTTTGTTGTCAGTGTTTACGCTGCTTAGAAATAAAGTACTTATGATAAAGCAAATGTCAAGATGGCAAATGTCAAGATTACATGCTGTTACTCTTATCAGTCGCTGAAAGTTTTAAAGCGATCGTTCAAGCGATGTAGCTAAAGCGAGCATTGGAACTTTTTCTGAGGTAAGGTTGACGTGATCTTACCTCACTTGGTCACTTGACGTGACCTTATGACCTGACCTCGAACGACCTGGGTCTGATATCTTAACAACGTGTGCAGAAAAGATGTTAATGTGCATCTTTATTGCTAGAAATTGCAAATTTATTATGGCGATAATCATTGATAAAAAAACATCATACACCACACCAATCACAAATGGGTTATAATCGATTTAAAGTGCGCCCATGGTGAAAGTTCTCTAAAGCAAATAAACCGTGCACACTAAACAGATGATTGTAAATCGAATGCCATTCACAAATAACTAAATGTAGCTCAGATGTAGCCTACTTTGAGGCCAAATGCCTACTTATATAATACGACAAAACATTTGCCGATAATCCTAGCTTCCTAGAACAGGAAAATCCGAAGAATAACAAACGTTTTAAGTATCCAAGTCGTCTCCTAAATGTAAGGCATTTAGAGTTTTATGTTGTTTGCTATGGCTACAGTTTGTTTGAATGATAATCTTACTTTGGTAAAATAAGTCAAAAGATAAACGAGAGCTGTCAGTTATGCGAGCGGTGGTCAGGAACAATGCACAATAGCTGTAAATTTGATACGCGAAAGCATAGGGACATCCATTTACATGAGTTATAAAGATCGGTGGGCGCAACTGATAAATCAAGATGCAACTGAATCACTTATCACTTCACACATCAATACGTCATGAGATATTGCGTCCTGGTTTTCTTCGTTACATTTGTCATAAATGCTTTGGATGAGACAGAGCATGGAACATTTTCACAGCAAATCATCAGATATGGAAACAAAAGTAGCGAACCTCAGAAGGCCAACGCCTTTTCCACCAACGTGGAATACAACCGATTCGGCAACTACAGCCGCATTGCTGATTTGCTTCGCAGTCGCGGCTATGACGTGTTCGAGCCCGGAGACTCCATGCCCGTGGTGCTGTTTGGTAAAGATATCGCCGTGTCAGCTTCTCAGATTCTTCCGGAACTTATGGGTCCTACTGAGCGTGGAACTTCTAATATCATACATGCCACATGGAGGAGCAAAAAAGGTGAGACCGTTGTGCATTACTTCTATGACGAGGGAAGCCACCCGAATGTTCAACTTTTTGAACAAGCGGCACGTACTTGGGCCGCGCATACTTGCATCAGTTTTGAAAAGACAGATCAAACGAATTGCTCGGATACAGTATTTTATCCGTCATTCTGCGTCGGAAACTTTAAAGGGTGTTGGTCTTTCGTGGGGAAAAGTGGTTGGGGAGGTGAGAAGACAGGAAAAGGCAAGGCACAACGGCTCTCAGTGGACAACAACTGTGAACTTGACGCCTGTATCCATGAGTTCGGACACGGGCTTGGATTTCAACACCAGCAAAGTCGACCGGATCGAGATGCGTTTTTATCGATCAACTGGGAAAATTTCAAGGTTAGCGGTGGAAGCGGAAAAGGATGGGAGAAATCCTTGAGAAATACATGGATGCAAGGAACCATGTGCAGTGAGCGACAGGTGGCCGATATTCCCACCCCCTTCGACTACCTATCCGTGATGCAGTACGGTTCATTTTCGTTCGTCGATAACGACATTCGAGCGACGTTTGTCACCAAAAACGAACTGTACCAATGGATGCTCGACTACCACAGGGATCGGGGAATGGGACCGTCGCACTACGACTATCTTGTGATAAACACTTCCTATAAATGCATCGACGCTTGGAAGAAGGCTTGTCAAGAAAATAACCAAACTGTACCGAAATGTGAAAATTTTGGGTATCTGACGAAAAGCTGTACCTGCAAGTGTCCCACAGGATATACTGGTCCTACGTGCAAGAATTCCACCGGTCCTATATTTCCCAGACTGGAAAAGGCAGAATGCTTTATCCAGTGGAATTATCCAGGCATTATTGACATGGCTAATATGGATTTCGATTTTAGAAAGCGTTCCTATGCAAATAGGCGATTTAATTACATGCAGTTTTGTACGATAGTTGTCGATACTAAGAGAGAAGATCAGAGGCCCATCATTTGGTTAGACCCAAGCGAGCTGATGGTGAAAAGGCGAAAGTTAATCGACCTACTACATCAGACTGAGTTTGTGACCCACGTCCTTCCACAGTTTTACTTATTTGACTGTCGATTATTTTACAAGCTGTTTTGGACTAGTGACACGAACAATCGCAAACGAACCGAATGTTTCTCATCTATTTTTAACGTCGGATCCAAAGTTACGAAGGAGAAAATGCTGACCTTGCGTTCGAAGCAGCACATACTTTGGATGTACTTCAATGTGGTGTACCAGTGGTCACATCCCGCCACTGAATTTCTGGAGGCAGCAATGAAGCTAAAGCTGCAAGTGAACTTCGAGCCGATTCCTCAGCGAGAGCTGTACCGGGCCGATGATTTCGTCGAGGGCCCAGAAACGACGATGGGCCCGACGGGGCTGCCTCCCACCATCCCGCCGGAGCTGCGCTTCGAGACGACCACGCCAAACATCCTCGGCATACCCCTGCCGATGATCTTCCAGCACGAGGAGAACCCGCGCCTGGTCTTCTTCGGCTGGCTCCTGATCGGCGTCGGTGCTCTGTTCTTCATGTTCTTCCTGGGCGTCTGCGTGAGTGAGCAGCTGCAGCTGCGTGAGATCCTGCGCTCGGCAGACCGTCAGGCGGCGCTGAACGAGAGCCAGCTGCTGGCCAGCGGCTGGGTCATGCTGCGGGGTGTCGATGTCGACAGCGAGGTGAAGCAGGCGCGCGCAGATCGGCGCGCGCGGACCTCACTGGCCGCCGCACTGTTCGAGGACTCTGACTCTGACTCCGACGACGCCGGACGAAAGAAGCGGATGATGCAGGAGAAGGCCAGGAAGGCTCAGGCAAAGAAAGGAAAGAATGCTAAAGGAAAGGGAATAAAGACAAGAGTCCAGCTAATGAAGGAAAGAGCTGCTGCCGAAGATTCATCCAGCAGTTCCGAGGAAGAGCAGCCGGTCAAGAAGGTGACAAAACCAAAACCAAAACCGGTGAAGGACAAAAAGGAACCTGAAAGAAGAAAATCAATATTCACACCGCAGAAGAAAGAGGAAGAAAAGCATGGCAATAAGTTGATGCGGTTGATGGCCTCAAAAGGTAAAGATGACGATGATGATTCCTCATCATACAGTGACTCTCCAGACTGCGCTGATAAGGAAAGAAGGAAGTCACACCTCCCGAACATACATTTGGGGAAAAAGCCTCCAGAGGAGGAGCGGCCAAAGCGGTGGTTTGAGCGGTAGTGTTTGCTATTTTTCTACCCACGGCACCAGAGAGGGTTACGCCACGACCTGTCAGTAACAACTGCTTTTATATGTTATTATTTGACATGGATGAGCTCGCCGGTAAATATAATGCGCGTCGATATGATTAATATGCCGTTGTTGATCCCCCCGAAGATAAATATAATTTCCCTGCACATAAAGAAGGACATGTTGGATTATACTCATCCAGTGACGTAAGGTAAATGCATAGCGCTGCTGTAACTGATTGCGAAATATGTGCTCTGTAATACAACAAAAGCGACACGAATCAACGAATCGACTCTTTAACCCGCGCCGTGCCGGTGCTCCACGACTTCCGCGTCGGGCAGGGGGGGGGGTCTAAATACCCCCGTCTAACTCGACTCCTGGGCCATGTAGCGACATGCAGCAGGGGCCCGGGAACGATTTTCAAGTTGGGGGGGGGGGGCGAGCCTAAAATACCTGACATGATGTATATGAAACAGTGGCGTAGCTAGGGGTCTAAGGGGACACGTCCCCCCCCCTCCATCGGGTTCAAAGGGACCCTCGGGTCCGAGGGGCCCTGCGGCGCCATTTAACCGCTGAGGGCTAACGATTGCCATATTTCGACTTAGAAGGGCCCCATGGGGCTCGTTAGAGTACCTCATGGACCCCAAATAGCCACACTAATATCTCCATAAGGGCCCCACGCCGGCTTCTGAGTGCCTCTTATGACTTTTAAGGGCCCCTCGGTGGATCTCCAAAGGCCCGTTACTGGCCCCTTGAGAGTTCTTACCGGCCTATGAGGGACCACTTCTAGGGGCATTTCCCGCCTGTGATGGTCCCGCACTTATTTTTCTGAGGGCCCCATAACGGCAACTGTGGGGCCCTCATCGGGGCTCCACAGTTGCCGCAGTATGCCACAGTATTTCGACTTAGAAGGGCCCCATGGGGCTCGTTAGAGTACCTCATGGACCCCAAATAGCCACACTAATATCTCCATAAGGGCCCCACGCCGGCTTCTGAGTGCCTCTTATGACTTTTAAGGGCCCCTCGGTGGATCTCCAAAGGCCCGTTACTGGCCTCTTGAGAGTTCTTACCGGCCTATGAGGGGCCACTTCTAGGGGCATTTCCCGCCTGTGATGGTCCCGCACTTATTTTTCTGAGGGCCCCATAACGGCAACTGTGGGGCCCTCATCGGCGCCTATGAGGGCCCACGGCCATATCGGTGTCTCTGAGGGTTTCACGCCCCCAACTCTGAGTGCCTACAGTCTACACCAGTGCCTAAAAGCCCTATATTGGCGGCTCCGAGAACCCAACCAACACCTGCGCATCTAAACGCCATCCACTGGTGACTTTTGAGGGCCCCACACCGGTGGCTCTGAGAGCCCCACCGGCGTCTGACAGTACCATGCCGGTCTCTAAGGACCCCACAGGACTTCTTCTGTCGGCCAAGGGCCCCTTGCCGGTCACTGAGACTCCCTGCCGGCTTGTAGAGAGCTCGCGTCAGCAGCTCGTAAGGTCCCACACCCGTCTCTAACGGCTCCACACCAGCGTCTATGAGGGCCTACAGCAACGCCTGTAAGGACCCTCACCAGCGCCTCTGAGAGAATCACACTAGCACCTCTGAGTGCCCACACCGGCACCTGCATGACGGCCCCACACCAGTGCCTCTAAACTCTTAAGGCCCCTTACCGGCGGCTCTGAGGGCCCTGCGCCGGCGATTTTGAAGGTGCTACCGATAAACGAAGGCACCACACAAGCCCTTATAGTGTCACTGAGCTTTAATCCCATACCGGCCCTCCGAGGGCGCCACGTCAGTGCACTCATTGCCCTACTCCCCTCCCTCACACCCGGAGCGGGTAAACTGTGTTATACCTATAGCAACGATTTTACCACCGTTGTATGCACGTTATGTATTTCTCAAAGTTGACTCAAAATGGTCCATTATAAAATCTGGCCTGTTAAACTTATGGCCAAGGTCAGGCTTAAACCAAAGCGGGATGACAATAGCAGATGTTGTCAAATCGATACTGTACCAATCAGCAGAAACCATTCAGATGGCAAGGAAAATGCCGTGTGTTGATGATTAGATGTATGAAGGAAACAAGAAGGAAAGAAGTCCGGAAAAGGGAGGAAAGATCGTTTCTCGCTGCCTCAATGTTGAGGGGGCGCCGCCCCCTCGGCTCCCAAGTTGGGGGGGCAAGCGCCCCCGCTGCCCCCCCTGTTCCCGGGTCTATGACATGCAGTAAGCGGCATTCATTCGAAAAAGCATAAAAAATAATGCCGGAAACACCTCGCACATTTTTTAGGTCAGGTCAAAGGTCAGGTCACCAGAAGTCATCAAAGGTCCATTTCAACAATGTTGGAAACTGCCAACGATTAACTCGGGAACCAATAGAGCTACAGCGTCGCAGGAAAAGGCATTCGATAGTCATTTTAAAGCCCTTTCTGAATATTGCTCTCAGATTTGAACTCAGGTTGACCAGAGGGCAAAGATTAAAAAAAGCAGTTTTTACGAAAAAAGTTTTCTGTAATAACTTTGACCTAAGACTAGGACTTAGGAGGTCAAATGCAAACATTGACTTGACCTCATCTGCAGGCCAGGAGCCGACCGACCCTACCGGGCTACGTTACATTTCAGTCGTTGCGCCACACCAAGACACACATCGAAACTATCCGTTTTATGGTTCGTTTCAGTTTCGGGTTTACACTAAAGAAAAAATATTAAAAACCAAATATTACGACTTATTGAGTTGCCCTGTTCACTAGGGTTTAAAACCAGTGAACCAGTGAAACCAAACCAGTGGGCAAGGCAGCTCAATGAAGACAACTATTTTGCTTTAAACATTTTTCACCCAGTGTAGCCCGAAACCCGTGTTTTTGGCAAATTGCTAAAAGCTGAGGACATTTAGGTACATTTTCCCATTACCTTTGTCATATTATGGTGAAGCCACAAACCTCATATAACCCAAAGCCACGATTGTACAAAAAAGAAGAAGAAAAAGTAGAAGTGATGGCGCTCATACTCATGCAGTCAAGAAAGTTTCAAGTCTAGGAATTAAGCTGTATGATCGACACGACCGTTAACTTGTTTAGGGTCATGGGTACCTTGACCTGGTGACCTGCGGTCAAAATATCCGTCATTGGTACAAGCATGATCTTACGTAGGACGCGCAAACTTTCGCCGTCTAAATTCGGATGTGGTCAAGTGTTCTTCCCCTCCTTGGTGATCTGTGAAGGTAAACTTTGCATGTGCTGGGGTGGGGCCACAGGACTTTTGCGAGGCGTCCGAGACCAATTTTCACTGTTCCAGCCGTACCCTCAACGCGAGAATCACCCACCCTCTCCCCAATTTAGGCAATCGACTTTCATTCCGTAGCGCTCTCCGCAAAGCGCTGCCCTTGCGCGACCTAAAAGCAAAAAGGAGCAACGAGGAACTGCAGAAACTTTATTTTACGTAACAAAATGTCATAAAACAACTCAACAGATGCTCTTTTGAAGTCTTAATATGCGAGCGTGGCGGTGGGAGACCTCACTGTAAGCACAAAGACTGGTCATAAATGCGCCGCTCTGATATTTCATACAGCGATACGTGCCGGCCGAGGGAGGCCGTTCCGCTCCTGGGCGGGGGACGCCTGTCGCTGAGCTAACTCTCTGATCACACACACGCCGAGCACTCATCACCAGCTGCCCGGCCCGGCCACTGGCGGCGCGTCCCGCGTCAGACAGAGCGCCCGACTGTCCAATCACGGCGCCACAGCGCAACGCACACAATTCACCGCGCCGGGGGACACACAGCCGCCAGCCAGCGCGATTATAATAGACAAAGACTATCTGGATTGACCGTCAACAGAACAAACTCCCGCACCTATATACACGTGCCCACACGCACACAAAAAGGAAAGCCTATGCGCACTCCGGCACATTATGACGAACGTAAATGCATCACACCAATGAGCGCTCCCGACCAGCCACAGATAAAATCGCGTGTGAAGCGCGGAGAGCGTTTCACAAACGCACACCAACGAGAAAACAAACTCTCACACGCCCCGCGTGTTCGGAACATAGCGCATCCACAGATCACCCCGGAGGCGGGGTAGGTCTTACCGTCACAGGACTGACCGCCACACCTACCCACTGTGGCGGTTGGTGGTGGCCGGGGCGCGCCTGCCGCCGGTCTCATAGGACGGCTCGTCTCCGCACTAGGGCGGGCCTGCCCTGTGAGCGGGCGGCGCCCTGACGCGACTGTCCACCCGTGTGGGATACCACGGTAGCCGTGAGCCGTCCTCTCGCGTGTCTGTGTCCGTATATATAGTCCCTGCCGACTCACTCACTCGCGGCGCACTGCTGGCCCGCGCCGCTACATCGCTGGATACCACAGAGCCGAGCCGCTGAGCCCTGGCGGCCTCTGTGGGGTTCCTCCGCGCTGACCCAGAGGCCGCCACAGGAGTCCTTCAGCGCGCGCCGTCTCCGGCCCCTCAGACGGCCCACAGCGCGTTATTCAGCCACAGCCAGTCGATGAACACATCGGCAAAGCGCTCCTCGTCGGGTCCCTCGGACTCCGAGTCGTCACTCCAAGGGTCGTCACGCATCACGTGCGGGTAGTCGAGCGCCGCGGGGCTGCCCTGGCAGAGCACCACGGTGCCGGCGGCGGCCTGGTCGGTGCCGACCAGACCCTCCAGGTCCGTGTTGCCGACAACCAGCGAGAGTCGGCGGGTGGCCGGCAGGGCGCTCACCAGCGAGTCGTACAGGTGGCGCGTGACGCCCTGCACGTGACTGACGTCCAGTGAGGTGAGCGAGCGGCACGAGACGGCCAGTCTGCCGGCGGGGGGCGGGGGGGGGGGGGGGGGGGGCGGTCAGCGGCGGGGCACAGTACCAGAACAGGAGGGCCGTCAAAAACGGGTCACAGTAGCGAAGAGGATGGCGGCGTCATGACAAATAGAATATGGCGTGACGAAAGTGACAAAATAACAAGCTTCGGAGTATTCGCCACGATTATTGGTCTGAATAAGCAGTGGTAAAGGGGACTGTACCTAAGACTTTGCCTTTGTGCATTAGTCTCACACTTCAGTTCATTACATTTTCTGCCAATAATAAATGCAAATAATTGTAGCAGCGTTGTACCTATATCACAAAGAAATTGACATTAAGACATTGCGATATAACCATTGCAAAATATTAAGTGGTAAAAAAGATCATTAGATCTAAAACACAAGCACCTGAACTTTATTCATTTAGGTACACAACAGCTACATTTAGGTACATCAACTTGAGTCGATTAGCGGTAACATCACTTGTAATGAAGGCCCCACAATTAAAAACAAATAAAGTCGGGTGAATTAACGCACAACACTCGAGACCGACAGCTAAAGGTCGTCCATATACAAGGTTATGAATGTGGTATGTGGTAACAATCGCTAACCACGGCTGATTCACTTTCGAGGTGCCGTCCGGCTCTTCTTGGACTAAAAGCAATGAACGACCGTGGCTACCCTCGACACGCTCTTAGGCCACACTAAAAGTGAAGGTAATGTGTAGATCATCCGTCCTATGTACTTCTGCTCAAGACCAGCAGCATATGCGCACTACTGTACACACTACTTTGTCCGGGGTGATGGTCACCCCTAACTGGACGAGGCGAGCTAAACCACTGATACCACCCATGGGGTACAACCTTTCGGGGGTGACTGGTGACAGCCCACCTAGGCTATCGAGCGGTTCCGTCAAGGTAGTCGGTTCAGTCCAATGTCTACACCATACCCTATCATCCCATGGCCCTCCAATGGTCACATTAGACCAAAATAGAATGAATCCAATGAAACAAATGTGTTGATAAAATTACATTCTAATCGAATATTTTTGACAGATGATAAGCTAGGAATGTTTAGTAATTAGTTTTGCTCTACAATTATACAGGATTGCTTAAACTAAAATGCAGTCCTATTGCTCAGTTGGTTGAGCATGACTTCCGGTCCAGAGTCCGGGTTCGATTCGCCCCAGGGCTAAACGTACGAAACCAACCCTTGAGGACGAGACTCCCGTCGCTTGCCAGAACGCAAATGATTACAATGGAAGAACTTCCATGAACTTCCACTTTGGCAAATGAGGCTTTTTGAAGCTGACGACACACCAAAGGACTGAACAGCTGCGCTCTGGACACGAAAGAAGTGTACCGTTGATCTGGGCTCTCAGGAACAGCAGCGGCCAGTCGGACTCAGAGATGACCGCTGGATGTCCTGATAGGACGCCCAGAACGGGCTGCCTGGTGCGGCCAGGCGGCATTTCACTAACCCCCCACCAAATTTACAGACAACAACGAAATGTTTCCAGTGAAACGCTCCACAGTCGGTACTCATCCGCTGAGCTGAAACGCCACCCGAGGACCTCCCGGACACCCTATCAAAGCATACAGCGGCCCCACTACAGTGACTGCCGAGCTGACCCGCCCGTACTCACTCAATGAGTCCCTTCTCGGTGAATGGCGAACGGGCGCTATAGCTGCTGTAGTTCTCTCGCAGTAGCACGGTGGCCAGGCGCGGCGCGCGCGCCAGGCTGCGCAGGACGTCGTCCGAGACCTCGCTCTGATAGCTGAGGTCGAGCCAGTGCAGCTGCGGCAGTCGGTGCAGCAGCTGCAGACCGTAGGAGGGCACGCTGCGGTACGACGCCCCGCCTGAGGGACGCAAACGGAGTGTCAGATGGAGGACGGCACGCTGCGGTACGAGGCCCCGCCTGACGGGACAGAGAGACACATGTAGGGAGCGTTAGTTAGGGGTCCGTCAGACCGTATGACGGCACGCTGCGGTACGACGCGCCGCCTGACGGGACAGAGAGACACATATAGGGAGCGTTAGATAGGGGATCAGTCAGTCTGTAATACAGCATGCTGCGGTACGACGCACCACCTGATGAACACAGATACAGACACATACGGAGAGCGTCAGTGGGATCCGTCAGCCCGTAGAACGGTTGACTGTGGTACGACGCGCCGCCTGACGGACAGGTACGGATACAGAGCGTCAAATGGGGAACCTGTCTCCCGTACGACGGCACGCTGTGGTACGAGGCGCCGCCTGACGGGACAGACGCAGTGTCAGATGGGGACCCGTCAGTGGGATCCGTCAGACCGTAGGACGGCACGCTGTGGTACGAGGCCCTGCCTGACGGGACAGAGAGACACATATAGGGAGCGTTAGATAGGGGTCAGTCAGTCTGCAATACGGCATGCTGAGGTACGACGCACCGCCTGACGGACACAGATACACGGAGCGTCAGATGAGGATCCGTCAGGCCATGGGATGGCACGCTGCAGCACGCGACAGTAAACACATAAACATCAGACGTCAGAGTCAGCAGGACCGAACGGTGGCCTTCGGATTTCAAAATGAGCGACAACATCAAACATCAACAAAAGCAGCACTTTTCTCGACACAATACGCCTTTTCCCCGTTGCCCTCTGAGGCCGGCGTATAGTTAGTCGACTACAGAGTGATGTTCCACTTTTCACAGGCAATTATTTGCCTGGAGTGGTAGGCTGTGCCGCATCACACGGTTTGAGTTCACAAATTATAGCTTTGTCCCAATGCTCACAATCGACACGCTTGATTGCGTGATAAACGACACAACTTAGCGCTCCGGTCAACTGATAGCTTCTGAGGAGTGGAACATCATTCTGTAGTCGACTATACCTCTGAGGTTGAGTCGCTCCAGTTTGGTGCAGAAGGTGGCCAGGGCGCGCAGCGAGTTCTTGTTGACGTTGGCGCACGCGCCGGCCGATAGCGAGGTGAGGTTGGGCAGCAGCTCGAGGAACTCCTCCGGGTGCACCAGGTTACAGCCGGTGATGTCCAGGTGCCGCAGCTGGGGACACCTGCAGCGGGATGGACGTCAGAATACGTCAGTGGAAGAAGGTCTTTAAGCTTAAGTACAGCTCGACACTAAACTATTTCACGCTGATATGAATTGCATAATCACTCCCAGGTCAGCGTAAACTGTGAAGTCGTCAGTCATGGTGAGATGTGGCCAGCCTGTTCGTGCCCAGTGGTTAATCATGGTGAGTAGTCAGCGGCCAGCGGTCAGCAATAAGTTATCACAGGTCGATGGTGAACAATTAAGCCACGATGCAAGGCTCGGTGAAACTGTTCACAAAATGTCATCGTCAAACCTCGCCAAGAGATTCTCATCATGCCCTCCCCTCACTTCACACGCAGGACACCCAACCACAGCAGGTCTGTACTCTCCCCTCCCCTCCCCACAGGCCATCCGCCGTCCCGGCCGCGCCGGCACCCCACCTGGTGGCGATGTGTTTGATGTCGTGCGAGGTGACGCGCGTCTTGCTGAGGCAGAGCTCCTCCAGCTGCGGACACCGGTCGCCCACCAGGCAGAAGTTGTGCTCGCGGATGCGCGGGCAGGAGCGCAGCGTCACCTTGCGCACCGAGGCCGGCAGCAGGCTGAAGCAGTCGCCCGTGACGCCCGTGGAGACCAACTCCAGGGTACGCAGCTCGCCCAGGTACCTGGCGACGGGCGGACAGAAACGCACACGTCACAATCGGCACACGTAGGGCCTGCGCAATCATTGGTCAAGGTAAACTATTTTTCTCAGACTTAAAACTTGAAACGATAATGAAGCCTTTATGAAAAAAACAAATTTATCAGCAGCTTTATGTACTTCAGGCTCACTCAATGGCAAATCAACTCAGTTCTTTCAATGACTGATTATTATTTTCGTATGTATGAAACAGCGCTGACCTGATCAAATCGAAATTAATTTTGCATTACCGTGCTTGATTTGTCATAACATATACATTATACTCACAATACACAAATTAAAAAACAGTTTCAGAAAACCAGCGCAACTATCGGTCCCCGAAGGTCACACCGCTGCGCCAGACAGACGTAGGCCCGGCCAATGGGCGCCTGTTAGGCTTCTCAGTGACAGCCGGCCGGCCGGCCGTCCAACTCACTTGAGAAGCACCTCGAGGTTCTGCTCCTTGAAGTTGAACTGCGGTACGTTGATGCGCTGCAGACGGGGACAGTTGCGGCAGAGGTTCTCCAAAAACCGGAACGACATCCTCAGGCAGCTGATGTCCAGGTCGATAAGGCGTGGGCACAGCTTCCCTGGCGGGGCACAGGGTCCAGAGGGGTCAGACCAGCGGTAACGTACAGCCAACACACGCAGCTTGACAAACACCTTGATTACGGAGCGAGCGAAGCGAGCGGAGTCTTACGTGGAATAACGGAAATTTCTGAGTATGAGCGGCCGGCCGGCCGTGGTTACGATTCTGCGACGCTTATATCTCAGCAACCACTTGACCGATTTACATGCGGTAATTTTTGTAAGGTAGCTTCATTCCTTCTACCAAGTATTGGGCTATTCCCGATGCATGTGGGTGACCCCTTATGCACGTGCCACGTGCAAAACGAAGAGGTGTCACTTTTGACATTGTTGCAATATCTCGGTAACTACTTGGCCGATTGCGCTGAAAGTTGGCATGTAGGTAGGCACCCACTAGGCAATGCATATCCATGTGCCAGAGCTGGGGTGCTGCTGCACGTGCGCACGTGCAGGGGTCGATTCCAGATCTCGAGAACGGCTGGACCGATTGCGCTCAAATTTGGCACATGGTTAGGGACCGGTTAGTAGGGTGCCGTGCACAAGTCAGTTGGGACCCATTTTGCACGTGCGCACGTGCAAGGTACCGCTTCCAGATCTCGAGAACGGCTGGGCCGATTGTGCTCAAATTTGGCACATCGCTAGAGACCGGTTAGTAGGGTGCCGTGCACAAGTCAGCTGGAGGTACCTCGTCGAAATTTCGCACGTGCAAGGCTCACCCTCTCGCTCGCTCCGTTAGTCGCCCCAAAAGGCGTTATACTGGTTTCAGAAATACACACAAAATACAACATCGTCATATTTTTAGTGGTCGCAACAGAGTGCAATTGTTTTTATCGTAATGAAAGTCATTTTAAAACGTGACACTTTTAGAACGTTCTAACAGGCAGAAACTGTCCATCAAACGAAAGTACTGTATGAATATGTCAATGATAACTGTGCATTGTGCGTTTACAATGTCAGTCATCGGTTGCATGTTCAGACTCTTAATGGTGTTGTGTGTTATTCACCAATGATGAATATTCAAAGGTGTCCTTTTCTCCACAACAGACCATCCCCTGTATGCTCCCATTTCCTCGGGCCAGATCACCCGGACCACGTCCCCCAGCGGAGTCGGTCCCGCACCGAGCTCCGGTCTCGTCTCACCGATGCTGAGTATTCCATTCCTGGAGAGCCTCGCGCCGGCAGGTCCCAGTTCCAGCTTCTGCAGGTTGGGCAGCAGCTGCAGCACCAGCTTGAAGCGCTGGTCGGTCAGCGCCGGCCGGCACTGCACGTTCAGCGGCCCGAAGTAGCGGTTCAGGTTGATGTGTCGTACCGAGCGGAGACTGAGCTGGCACAGCTCCCGCCAGCGACGGCACACTGCCGACAAACGGGTCACACGGGTCACAATGCGCCCTGCGGTTACGGGTCACACAAGTCACACAACGGAGACGGATCACACTGTGGACACGGTTCACATAAATATTCAATGCAACACCCGCCCTGATTTGCACCAGGCCGAACTCACCCGCCCTGACCTTCACTCGGCCCCGCTCACTCTTCCGACCAGGGTAAGTACTCGGCCGAACTCACCTGCCCTGACTCGGACGGGCGATAGACTCACCTGCCCTGGCTGGTACCGGGCGATAGACTCACCTGCCCTGACTCGGACGGGCGATAGAATCACCTGCCCTGACTCGGACGGGCGACAGACTCACCTGCCCTGACTCGGACGGGCGACAGACTCACCTGCCCTGACTCGGACAGGCGACAGACTCACCTGCCCTGACTCGGACGGGCGACAGACTCACCTGCCCTGACTCGGACGGGCGACAGACTCACCTGCCCTGACTCGGACGGGCGACAGACTCACCTGCCCTGACTCGGACGGGCGACAGACTCACCTGCCCTGACTCGGACGGGCGACAGACTCACCTGCCCTGACTCGGACGGGCGACAGACTCACCTGCCCTGACTCGGACGGAGGACGGAGCTCACCCGCCCTAACTAGTACCAGGCAGAGCTCACCTGCCCTGACTAGTACCCGGCCGAACTCACCTGCCCTGACTCGGACGGGCGACAGACTCACCTGCCCTGACTCGAACACGCTCGGGCACGTTCAGGTGGGACAGCAGGTAGAGCAGCACCTCCTCCGGCAGTGCGTTGATGTGCGGCGTCACCACGGGCTCTGACGGCGCCACCTGCTGCTGCTGCTGCGGCTGCGCGTGGCGTTCCCGGCGGCGGCGCTCGGCGCTGGTGCGGCGCCGTTTGGCCGGGCCCGGCGTCGCGTCCGCCCGGCCGGCCGGCTCCGTCGGCCGCTGCGTCCTCTTACGCAGCCGCTGCGACCAGTCAGTAGGCTCCATGGCTGCCGTCTGCTGGGCAGGGGGACGAGCTATAGACTTCCTCAAGGACTATTACTGACCGGAGAGGTCATTCTTGCCTATGCCTCTCCGGAAGACTTTTAAAACAAAACTGATAAATATACATGATATCTACCACATAATACATGAGTAAAACATGGATAATACATGGATAAATATACAACCATCAAAATGGAAAGTAAGGGGCATCCAACTTTAACTTTAACCCTGCTAGCAGCAATGACTTGGCTGGTTGTGCTAAAAATAGGTTTCAGAGTGGATGCCAGCCACCAAATTACAATTAATGCATTCTATGAGAAATGGTTAAGATGTGAGCTCACACCTGTGTCCCTCTTCTTGACACTTTCAATGTCCTTGCTTTAATGGTAGATACTACCACAAATTTCAGTGTCATATGGCCTGTTACAGAGCCTACAGTAAAAAAAAAAAAACGACTTGTGGCTCTACTTCTTAGTCTACTTAGGCAGTTTTACATGAGACACTGCAATGATTTCTGGAGATTTCTGGTGATTGATGTATGGGACACAAAGAATGATGATGATCTGCTCTTCAAAATCAAAATATTAAATAACTTGTCAGTTTTATTAAAAAAGCTTTCCAAATTTCTGTAAATGACTCTCCTTGCATTTAAAGAACTGTAGAAAGTCCTGTGTTTAGATTGATAAATATTCCATGTGAACAACCATACTTGTAGAACAGAGCCTCCAGCTAATGTGGACCTCTCAAATGACTGGAGGTTGCTGCTGGTTTCTGGTCACCAGCCAACAGCTGGCTGGTAATTTCTGGTGGTGCTGGAATGCTGACTGGGTAATTCTGGAATCTGGAGCTTACTAGAGCTTTCTCATGTTTTCTGGTGGCACTGGCACAGACTCATGGCAACTACCAACTGCAACATAGCCTATGCCAATTCACTACACAAAGCTGATGAGATCAGAGCCCTGTCTCATAGGATGCATGCTGGTGCTGCTAATGGATACCTACTAGTGCATTAGCACTTTTTGTTTCTATGGAAACATCAACAAGCTCAGATTCTTGCAATGAAATTTGTTGATATTTCAATAGAAATGTAGCAGCTAGTAGCAGCTACTTGCTAGGTGCTAGCTAGCAGCTTAAGTAAATGCTAGCAGCAGCTACCAACATGCTGTGAAACAGGGTCCAGTTAGCTTATCATGATGAGGACCAAGACTCAAGAGCATCTGCTAATGCTTTGAAACCTAACCTGATTTTCAAAGTCAAAGTATGGAAGGAAGGTAATTATACAAAGGCTAAAGCAAAACTTTTGCACATGGAAATCACATCTTGATCTCAGCACCTAACACTGGAATAGGTGCATTACATATTTTCTGCTCCTAGCACACAGCTCAATGCACTGCGCTGCGCCGTGCAAAGGCAAAAACTGCTATGTTCTGCAGGGTCAGACTCTGACCTCACATAGTAGTTTTTGCCTTTGCATGGCAGGTGTTGGGATAAGAAAATATGCCATGTGTTCCAATGTGTGGTAGGTAGGTAGGAACTGAGATGTAATTGGCACACCTGAAAGCTGTTTTCCATGATATCAATATAGGTAGCATATTTATCACATTGGACAAACTTAGGATTAGCAAATACTGAAAGAAGCTGAAGCCTCATATAATGTGTCAATAAAAAAATGATTACTAACAAAGCATTCAATTGAACTCAAACTAACCTGAGGTTATTCTGATTCTGATTTCTCAACAGATGCTGCCAATGGCCGCGAGAAAAGTGAATTTAAGTTTCAGTTCGCATTGGCCAATACACCTGACTTGTCTAGTATTACATCAAATGAATCCAAAGAAATCCGAAAACCTTGCCTTGCCTTGAAATACAGATTTTGCACCCCTGGCACCTTATTCGAGCGTGCCGGAAATGTCCGGAACAAGTTTATTCACCAAAAACAAAACCAGTGTAATTTTCACAACTCTTCATGATTGCCTTCCTTTGATTTTTCCTGTTCAGCAGGGCACAAATGACATATCTGTGACAAGAAGTCCTAGCTAATCAAATGACGTCAAGAACAAATGATAGCTATTTCTTACAATAAATAGGCAAATATTAATCTATTTTTTAATGAAAATTGCCTCAAACGCAAACATTGGCTCAAATTCTCACCCTAAACAGACTCAATCAGCCAAAAAGGGTCAAAATCTTGAGCTGCAATAGCAGAAACAGGAATCAACATGAGCATTCGAGAGCATCGACCTATCGCAAAAGAACAGAGATGCGCCACTTATGTAGCATAGCTCATAAACAATTCTCCGGCAATTTGGAGAAAGATACCTATGTGGTAGTTTTTGCTTGTAGTTAGGAGTACCCTGACTTATTGATCGAATAATTTTTAAAAGAATTTCTTCTGCCTCTTTGGGTAAGCTCTTTGAAGTATGTGCATGCAGTCAGCCGTTCAAACAAAGGTACCTACTGGCTGTGTTAAGATATCAGTCCCACGCACAAGGGGGAAAAGCTCAAATTATTGAGCGCTCAAAATATTGAGCGTGTGACGTCAGAGGCTCCCATAGGCGTAATGCTGAGGGCTCAAAAAATTGAGCCGTTTCAGGAACACGTTTTGCAAAAGCAACTCGCAACACCTAGGGAGAAATGGCAACACCCTAAGAGAATCACTAATGATGCAAAACAGATTAGGCTTTCATATTTTTCACTGCTCAAGCTTCAATGATTGGGGGAACACCAATTTATAGGTCGAAATCTTACGGCATACCAGGATGACTTAAAAAAAAACCAATATTTATGTCGAAATAACAGTTATTTTTTGTCCATTTACGTTTTTTACTAGGGTTCTGTTGGAAAGAGCATTTTTCATACTACCCAAAATGATTGCGATTCAATTTCACATTACCCATATCGGAGAATATTTTTCATTTGGCGGCGCCGTTTGTTTATTTCGTCGCGACGTCTCCGGTCGCGTGGTTGTCGTCGTCCTTGTGTTGAGGGTAAGTTTTTATCGTTTTAGTTGTACTTAGATGTTAAAAGGTACACTGAAAAGTTTGAATATGCTGTGATTTTAAATTTGGAAACACGTAAACGTCAATCAATTCACGTTTTCCTCGACTTGCGTGCAGATAAGTAACTGTCGACGAAAGTGGCGCCATCCGATATGATGTTTTGAAGGAAGGAGACACAACATATTTACGTAAAAATTTTTGTTTTTTAGTGGTCTAAGTGCTTTAAAGAGGCTGTGAATGTTTTCTTCACACAATTTTTCATTAGTTATGATGAGGTAAAAGGTAGTTTCAGTCTTAACTTTCATATAATTGACATTAAAACATATGATAGTCCACTGCTATCAGTGATTGAGTACCTTGATATTTGGCATTTCTTATTAATTTGAATGTATTCTCTATCCATATGTCCTGATAGTAAGTGACAATACTCTGCCAATATGTTTCCATAGTTTTCACATTCATTTTCCAGTCCTTTACATAACATCACAATTTATAATCAACAAAACTCAACTCCTTCATTACTTCACAACACTGACAGCATGACAGACTGACAGTCAACTATTGTGTGGGTGAATGCTGAAACAGGATAGCCACTTTGCTGACTGGCTCGCTCATATGAAATAAGATAAAAATGATCCTTTATATCATTTCCATCTGGAGGATCGGAGTCAACGGAAAAGGAAGGCCACTTTCAAGCCTCAAGGTCTAGGCCGCCAGACGCCAGTCGGCAGTCACCACCAAATTTATAATCGATTAATTCATTATTATACTTCGAGACCCTTAGGTCACTGGATCAGCATCACATTTTCAGTTTCAATATAGTAAAGGTTTTTATTTGTATGATGTGAAATATTTTCCTGAATCAGAATTTAATTATCCCTAGGTACCTGGTAGAGGTTTTTGATTTAATGCTCATTGTTAGTGTGCAGTCAGGATTTTTTGACAGGTCCAGATAGGGAACCCTGAGCAATTTTATAGTGAAGTGGTCTCCTTATAATCACCACACATTTGGTTTATCAAAAGCATTTGCAGAATTCATTCAATGAAGAATTTTATCAATGTTGCACCCATTTCTTAGACGACCTAGGCTGCATCTTTTTTTTAGTTCCTGTTGTATGACATATTTTCCGTTTTGTTCCACTGCATAAAGAAAAAAATCGTTTGAGATCACCAAACAGCTTTTCTTTATCTGGCAGGTCTGCACAACCAAGCGGTCGCTGGCGAGGACGTCGGCCGTCTCTGTGGGTAAGGTCATCTGCTCAGCCTTTGTGGAGATCAGCAAGACGTCACTAAGATGAAGACTTCGCTGGAGCAGAAGCCGCTGACCCGTGTCCGATCGGGCAGGTCATGCTCGACGGCACGAGCCACAACTCGAACGACTCGGTGACATCAACAACATGGTGGAGCAGGTGAATGAGTTTGGCTACGTGTTGTGCGACTGCAAGAAGGGTTGTCTGCGTGTTCTGGCCGGCGGAGCGGCGACGCTGCGCAGTCTGTGCTGGCGGTGAGCAGCTGGCCGTGGTGACCGCGCGCGCCCACATGCGCCGACAACCTGTGCGGCTTCGACGGCCCGGGACAGCCCGATGCCGCCCACTATGCGACGCCGACCGCGCACTGTCCGCACGGCCACATGGAGGTGTGCCCGCGCCTTTTGCCCGCACGCCGCTACCTCGCAGCTGGTCTGCAACCACGCCGTCGCCGCCTGTAGCCCGATAACAAAACGGCTGTCTGATAATGCCGCGTGTTCTTTGTGATGTTGCTACTGTGATCGTTGCTACTGCTGGTCTGAGACTCGATGTTTCCATTCGTCTTTTACATGTTAAGGATTTGATAATGATAAGCTTAGTCCGAGCTTAGGTCGTTTATATCATTTGTTATATGGCATATTTGGGATCAAAGCAGTACGACACTGCCTCCTGCTTTTGTGATGTATGCTGGCAAGACACAGGTTCCGGTCGCAGGTCACCCGGACCCGGTTCCAATGTGGTCGGGCTGGCATGCGATAATGTGATGTTGTTTTGCTCGTCTTTGTGTTCCACACTTGATGATGTTTGTGAATCTAACCCACATTGTATAGTATTTTTGTTTGTTTGCGGCCGATGGCCTTGTAAGTTGTAACCATGGCAATACAGTTTTTCCTGCTATAATTCTCCAATATTCAAGGGTGGATGGATATCTCTGTATTCACGTATTCCCTTCTCCCAGTACAGTCAGAGAATATCAATTACAGTATTCATACGGATTATTCAAGCCTTATATAATTATTTGAGGTGTGCCGAATCCGAAAGACCGATAAAACTACTAGCGGAAAATGTGACATGATGCCATGGGTTTGTGAAAAGTTTAGGTACCACGTAGCATTCAACTTCCTGCATTTCTGTTTCAACTCAGTTTGACGTATTTCAACGAACATAACATCAAAAATGGCAGCCAGTACCGGCTTCACCTGTCACGGAGAACGCTAAAAAAATTGAGTGTAGATGCTGGCCGGCACTCAATTTTTTGAGCGCCAGCTGACTGTCTTCTGTCGTGGCGCTCAATTTATTGAGTATCGCGGTCCCGAACGACAAGTGGCGCTCAAAAAGTTGAGCGTCTTTAGGGCATTTTCTTTCCAAAAACACCGATATAAATTATCACGGCGAGTGTTCGAGAAGAAACCTTGTTGCTCTCTCTTGTCATTGATACCTTATTTGGATACGATATTTGCCGTAGTGTGACGCTAAAGGCATTGTAAAATACCATCGTTTCGCCTATTCCTTCATAATGGGGCCCGCTCAATTTTTTGAGCGCTCAATTTTTTGAGCTTTTCCCCCTTGTGCGTGGGACTGATATAGGTACTCGCCAGTCGCCTTATACCAGTAGGTGGAACTATGGTCATGAGTACCCAAATATAGGAATGTTCCCATTTTTGGGAACGGAGTTCCCAAATATGGGAACGGGCGTTCCCATTTATGAGAACGGAAGGTAATTTTTCGGCCGTTCGCCCACTAAAACTTGAACTCATGAGTGCATCACGTCTCAAAAAAGTGCACGCTAATTTAAGTATCTGCTAAGTCTCTATAAAATTATCTGTAATCTGACAGTTGAACAAGGACATTGACCGTCGAATGGTATTTTTAATGATTTTTTGAAATGACGGAATGGTGAAAACGGTTGTACTACATTTAACATGCAATTTTAAGGAAAATGAAGCGTTTTTTACATTTTGAGGTCAAGTATAATTATTTTTGCCGGGTTATGAAGTTTCATACTAGCGACACCAGATGCTGACATATGCAAGCGAACACGCGGACAGTCCCGAGGTAATATTGTTGACTTTTGGTGTCGGGGCGCACGACCGCGTCCAGTGATTTTACCGAAGAACTGTTGTAAACTCAGTTTCAGTGGTTTAAAATTATTCAGCTGTATTTTATCAGCCCGGAAAGACATATTTTATTTGGATGCT
This sequence comes from Amphibalanus amphitrite, assembly GCF_019059575.1. Lineage (NCBI taxonomy): Eukaryota > Metazoa > Arthropoda > Thecostraca > Balanomorpha > Balanidae > Amphibalanus > Amphibalanus amphitrite. The sequence continues at coordinate 35,351 of NW_024883242.1, forward strand.
AGCTGTTTAGCGTTGTTTTATAAGGAGCGTCATGAGCGTGGTTTTTGTCTTCCGTGTTCTAAGCATGATCGTTTTGGGGAAATTTCTCTTATATAGATCGCTCTGTGTGGCTTATTTATAATTTATAAGCTGATTTCGATCATTCTTCGTGCCCATCCTCCCAGGCCTTTTGCCACTTACACTCATTAAGAAAGGAAAAAACTATATTTTCATTGGGACTAGGTGTTTTGAGGGTGTAACATATTCAGCGTTCCCATTTTTGGATACTTCCTTGTGCTCGTCAACTATCGGTGATAAACAGACAGGTGCTTGACATGTCTCCACCTTCGGCGCGGACGGTGGATATAGGTATGGGAGACCTTGTTGAACATCGCTGAGCGTTGTGAATTACGTAATCCTGCAGAGGGGGGCGTGCCCGCTGCGAGATCGACTGGAATAAAAGCGCAGAAGACCGGGCGAAACATGCGACGGTCTTGCCGGAAAGGTCATCTGATGATTGTTGCGTTAACAATAATTTGCTGCGTTGGACGTGATGCTTGTTAATGAAAAGAGCCCCTGAAAGGCGTCGGTGAAATCGTTCCCAATTTTGGGTACGCCGTTCCCATAATAAGGAACGCTTGCAGCGCCAGTGTACGAGAGCGTTCCCAAATTTGGGCTCGCGGCCCGGATGATGGACTGCTTTAGAAATAGGGGAACGATTTGAAACTACGATGGGCCTTACAATATCAAACTCTTTCCCAACAATATTGGGACAAATATCAACCGGTTCACGATCGTTTTATATTTTTTTAACGTCATTTAACGGTTCTTTTTCTTGTTTTAAATAATGCCTGCATGGCGTTCCCATATTTGGGTTTATCGTTCCCAAACATGGGAACGAAAATGCGTTCCCGAAAATGGGTACGCTTGACCATAGTTCCGCCTACTGATACGGCCTTGCAGTCGCCAGCAAGTCACGTTGGTCGACCGGTCCCAGGATGAGGACTTCGAATCAGAATCGTACATAGAAATAAAAGAATAGTAGGTCTTCATTACGTAGACATCTCTAATTTTATGTGCTTGAAACAGCATGATTCAATGGAGGGTATCCCGTATCAGTTTCCCTTGGTTTGAGCACATTCAGCTAATTGAAACGAACTGCAAAACTTGGCATCAATTGTGCTCGAGTCGAGCCTAAACTGGTCACACTGCCCACCTGTCCCAGTTCAGACATTAGTTAATTCCTATAATATAGACATCATTCTGACAATAGACATCATTTGCGCCGCTCCGATCATATAACACCGCATCTGACCGACATGAACTGGCCCGCAGTAGAGCAGCTCATCACGGAGAGAGACGTCGCCATGTTGTACCGTACTCTGTCCAGCTCCCACGCACCAGACTCACTCCGCGATCAGATCGCATACAGAGCAGTGATCTCCGAAAGAGAAACTCGCGCGTCGCTAGCTGGCGCTCTTCAGCTGCCTCGTGTACATACGGAGCTTGCTAGGCGGTCTTTCCCATATAGAGCTGTTTCAACATGGAACAAGGTGCATGCTGTGGACAGGGAGGCCAGGACATAATTTTATCGGTAGGCGCTAATGGTATTTTCGCGTCAGGACAATGTCGTACAACTTCAATTTTATTCACTTTATCATATCTCTACATCTTTAAAGTGTAACTGCTGTGTGTTTTTATGTTCTTACTGTAACTTGACACTTGACCCGAAAAGCCGTGGACATGCGGAGGTCATACGAAATAAATGATGATGATGATGATGATTCTATAGAGAAACTCGTGTTTAGTAACAATACTGTGTCATTACATAATTTTTGCAGTAATTGTGTAGATGAAGTACTAAGGCAGGTACCAACTAAGCCACCCACCTGGAGACAGCCTGTTTGGGTGGGTTTAACCGGCATTCCAGTGAATCGCCAACTAAGGCCACAGTGCTTGCCAGGCTGGGATGAGGAACTGGCAGGCTGGGATGATTGACGGCAAGCTGAGGTGCGGGACTGGTGGGCTGGGACAGTGGGACGGGTAACTGGTGGGCTGGGATGGGTTACTTGCTCTGGAAACAGCAGGCTGAGGGTGAGGAGCTGTGGCCTGGAACTGGTGGGCAAAACTGTTACTCAAAGGCCAGCGGCGTTTGATTATTATGGATGGCGCTGATAAACACCGGAAAGCTTGTTTCGCTATACCGCTACCTCAATGAAGACCAGACATATATAACCCTCGCTGGCACAGGAGGGGGCCACCCCCCTGTGCTGTGTGCTGGTGCAACCCCCCTAAGGTTTTTCGCAAATAACTTTCATAGCGATTGATTGCGACGAAACTTTCAGTACCCTCACGTTCATCAATTTAACACCTACCCTGAAAATTTAATGACCCTGACCCAAATGACCTTTGACCTTTGACCTATTTCCTGAGACCATGTTTGGCCGGAATCGCGATTCGGCGTATGTCGCCTCGCATTAGCCGCGCGTTTGCAGTCTTTTCGTGGTTTCAAGCGTTCAAATATGTGATTTGATGCTGCTCCCATGCGTTAGGGTGGGTGTTAAGGTCACCTGAAGGTCAGGTCAGGTCATTGACCTTTGATGACCTCGGTCCATTTTTTTCGAGTTTTTTCATGTTTTAGGCTAGTTTTTGGAGCTGATTTCGAATTAAGCAACCATTTGAACATTTACGAAATAGTTTTGGTGCCTTCTTAACATGTTACAAAGTTGTCAGAGCCAGAGGCGGTTGACACGTACTACGAATACCTGGCAGGACCCCTACCTACTGGTTGAACTGACCTGACCTGACCCAACATGGCCTAAATGCATAAAGACATCATCTGTGATCTAAACTAACATGATATTCGTGATCAATACCCCGAAAAACTCCACAGCAGCAACGCTTAACGACGTTCTACCAGGTCCCGATTTTCCCGACTTTTGGGTCATTGACCTGACCTGGAAGGTCAACCGATGACCTAGGACCTTAAAATCAGGTATCATCGGCTTCCTCCGCCGATGACCACTGTAGTCCGGGCGCCCAAAAACCCCCATCGGCTTCCTCTCGTCACGGGCAACACGCTCGTTCTTTTCCGCGAAGCTCTAGCTCGATCAGGGGCCAGACGCGATGGGGGGGGGGGGGGTCGTACCAACCCTTGTGCCGTCGAAGCACGCAAAATAGCCTGTGCCGGCGAGGGATCATAATTTTTAGACTAACACGCTCGGACAAACAAAGGTAACTAGTTCAAGGGCAGGCTGGATGAACACTGGAGAAGCCTGAAGTATGACATTCCATACCCATAAGAGCCCAGACTGTCCTAGTCCTGGAGCTAGATGAGAACGGGATCTCCAGGCCAAGTGGCCTTTTCCCTCCCGATCACTGTGAAGGTAAGGTAAGGTAATGTAAGGATTGGAGCGGACCTGATGGTAACGGAGTGACGAACCGCCAATGTAACAGACGTCACTTGGTCGGGGTCCGGAGAAGCTGAGGGCAGTAACGGGTGTGCTAGCACGCTTTATTCTTATTGTCTTTCTTCTTTTTCAGTTACGCCATGGATCCAATTAAACTACAGCAAGATCTCAGAAACAACCAGGAGGATGTACAGAGCTACATGCGCGACCTCCGAAACTGGACTGATCAGATAAAGAAGAAGGATAAGGAACTTACATCTCAATCTAAGCGGGCCCAGCCGACAGAGAGCTCACAATCTAAAGGCTCTGGTGACTCAAAGAGGCCTAAGGCACCGTCACCCACCGAGGGAGACGGAAAGAAACGAACCGTGAGAGTAGAGAATGAACCGTCGGAGGAGGTGCTCAGACTTAAAGAAGCGGGGAACGAATGCCTGAAGAACAAGGAATATGAAAAGGCGATCACGCACTATTCCACTGCCATGAAGCTGGATCCCAACTACCACGTTCTTCCTGCCAATCGTGGCATGGCCTATTTGAAGCTGAACTCTTTTGAAAAGGCAGAGGAAGACTGCGGGAAAGCAGTTGCGCTTGACCCCGGATATATCAAAGGCTACCTCAGGAGAGGGACAGCTCGTTTGGAGCTGGGGAAGCTCCAGTTGGCAAAAGAAGACTACCAGAAGGTTCTAAAGCTGGAGCCACACAACCCTCAGGCCAAAAGAAGCATGGAGCGGATCAAACTGGAAGAGGACAAGCAGGCGCGACTTAAAACAACTAAAAGGAAAAGTGATCTCCCCACCTCCAGTGATCCGAGTAGCAAAACGTCCAGACCACTCGATCAAACCCCACCAGTCAAAGAAAAGCCTGCGCACTTGCGATCTAAAACCCAACTGAAGAAAATACACATCGAGCAGGTGGGGAACGACGCCGAGCTTGAGAACTACATCAATGGCTCCTGCAATGTTAATTCTGAAGCTGCTTCTGAAACTGGTGGTGAAGAAGCGGGGCAGTCACCATCTGTCAATGGCGACGTGACGCAAAATGGGACCGCTGAACCGAGTGAGCCAGAGGAAAAGCAATGTCCTGCGCCAGAGGAGCCGAGTGCAGAGGCGTCCTTGCCAAAGGTGGACCAGGCGCCGGAGCCAGACCCGAAGGAAGCCCCTCCTCCCGAGGTCGTGGCTACACCGGCCATGGCCGTGCCGGCGGCGCCCAGGTCCTCGTACGAGTTCGTCCGCGACTGGAAACTGCTGAGGACGCACGGCGAGTTGCGGAGTCAGTACCTGCGGCAGATCCCGCCCGGCGACTACGCGAGCATCTTCAAACAGGCGCTGGAGGAGAGCACTCTGGTGGAGATCCTGCGGGTGGCCGAGACGCTGCCGGCCGCAGAGATCGGCTCCCACCTGCGCGGCCTGAGTCAAGTGCGGCGGGTGGACGTGCTCGTCATGTTCATGAGCTCCCAGGACAGGAAGCTGCTCCAGGGCCTGGTGAGCAGGTGTGAGGAGGACGGTCAGGATATGAGCGATGTGAAAAAGCGGGTCGGCGTGTAGGTCGTATTTGTAGCCGATCTGAATTCAGTCGATGGCTTCTCCATCTGTCGTTCGCGAGTTGTTTTTGCGTTCTGGAGTCCCGCTGTTGCCAAGAGCTGTGATCATTATATCCGTGCATACGAGTAACCTAGAACGTTGGTCAATACAGTCGTTTTTTTTATTTAGTCATCGACTTTTACTTCAAAGACACTGACATTTCACCAACGCGTGCACGTATCAACACAATTTTCTATTGGCGTCTGGAAGCGCTCACTGCGACATGCGCGCATTGCCCAGTTTCACATAATATCTCGTGTGATGTCGTTTTCACTTGTTGTGGCCGCCCGACACGAGGCCTGCCGGCCCGCGGCCCAGCTTCTTGCCCTGGCAGGGCCGCAGCGGCTCGAAGCCGATGTTGTCTCGCGGCACCCCGTACTCCTCGAGCCGAGCTGCGTACGTGGCCACAGTGTCGGCGTGCGTCTTACACATCCGCGCCAGCTCGTACTGCATGTCCTTGATGGCGTTATTTTTGGCGTCCAGCATCTCCTGCAACAGCAAAATAATGTGCTGGCGCGACACAATGGATATGCACCGACACATGGGGATAGGAATGCACGCATGGGTTAGAAGTGAAGCACATGGATAGGAACAACAGTCAGTACAAAAGTAGCTGGGAAAGGGTTCTCTACCCTATGCATTCTTGATCGAGTGTGTACGGCTGTACGCCATAGAAAAAGGGCGGCCCGCTCACATCAAGGTATTCTACGAAATTAAGCATTGAAGTTCACTTGTCGCACGAAAATGAAGCTCAAGTGTCATCTTCCCGTGTATGAGCTTTGAGTTTTTTTCATGAACTACCTAATGCTATGCTGAAAGGTCACATAACTATCCATCGCCTCGCATCGCGTTCAGATTTATCGAGATCAGAAAAAGGCCGCCGGAGGGTAGCAGTATCACTCGCATCACTTCGCTCATACAAAGAACGTTTCCCATTTCTCAGTAGAATTGTGAATGCGACGACTAAATGACCGGTGCAGGCAGCGTGTCGTGAATCTCTACCATCTCTGTTACTGTGATCGCTCACCTCCAGTTTTCTGTTGACAATGCCCAGAGCATTGGGGTCGAGGTTGGACGCGGCCAGCACTTCGTTTAGCTGAGCCTCCTTCTTCTCCAGGCTGTCGGCCAGCGTGGACAGCTTTCGCTCCAGCAGTAGACTCTTCATGCTCGCTTTCTGTTGGACTTCAGTGATCGCCGCCACGAACCTCTCGTAGATCTCGTCTCGTTCCTTCTGAACCTGTTGAAATGTAAGGATTTTTATCGATTGATGCTCCAGATTTAAGGAAAGGTAAAGCAAATGAAACGTTTGAAGGTTCATAAGCTCATCGGAAGCGTAAAGGCCTACTTAATTGATAGAATATCCTCTACGAACCTGATCGAAGCGCTGCTCGAGCACCTCGTGCTCCCATGTGAGCGCGTCGTGGTTCTTGGTCAGAAGGGAGAGCCGGGCCTTGGTCTGCTGTAAACTCTGCTTGTCCTTGGTGTAGTGAGCCATGCCTTTCTCCAGCTCGGCGACCTGGATCATAGACACGGATCAAAATCAACGGCTCAATAACATGACTACTCTTACGGATCATCGTAACACATTGACCGGTCATTGTCAGCTTAACTTTTAGATGCAACGAACGCTTTATTAGCTTTTGATAAATCTGGTGAATATTTAAGATGTGGTAGAAGTGACTCACCCTCTCCTTTGCTTTCTGAAGGGGCTGCACCAAGTTTTTGTTCTCCCTCATTACTTCGTGCATGTGTTTGTCAGTTCTCTCTTCTTTCGTTTTCAGGTCTTCCACTTGTTCCTGCACAAAAAGGCCACGGAAGGTCATCATGTATCGATTTCCCTATGCCCTTGGGTCGTTTGTTTTATTTGACGTTTTAGAGGTTGCTTTGTGATTATAATTCGTCGATGAAGTCTAGTTCGGTATAATCGGAAAAGTCAGACCATCGCCAGCTGCATACCTTCAGGGTGTTGATCAGCGCCAAGTTGTTGAGCGTTATGTCGTTGTAATAGTTTTTCATTTCGCCGAACGCCTTCTCGTGGTTGCTGATCAGCTGGTTGATCTGAGTGTTTTTCCGCTCCTCGAGCTCATGCAGCTCGGTCCGGCGCTGCAGTTCGAGCTCCATGCGCTGGGTGCGCTGGCGCTTCTCGTACTTGGCTTCCATCTCCCTCAGTCGCTGCTCAAAGTCGTTCAGTTGCTTGCTCAGTTGGTCGGTATATTTCTGCAACGTAACGCAGAGAATTGGTGAATAGCCCCGCCTAAGATAGGTACGTTTTACAATTACGTTTAGTTTTTACGCGTAACATTATGCATTGATAGGTATCGGATTTGAAGTAAGCGAGCAGAAAGGCATCTTTTATGTCGTAATCAATAAAATGACGATCAACCGAGTTGTCTGTAGGACACTTATCAAACAGCTGCGTTCTTCAGGCTGGTCTTATTGGACTGTTACCCACCAGTTTCAGGTCTCTGATGAGCTGTTGTTCGGCGATGGTGCGCTCCCGTATCAGTTTGTCCAGGTTATGTTTGTCCTTGTTGAGCTCATTCTCGCTGACCAGGTGCTCGTCCTCCGCCTGTTTGAGGTCCTCGTGGTACTCAGCCTTCAGCTCGGTCAGGTTCGTCTGGTGCTCGTACAGCAGATGTTTGATCTTCTGTTTGTAGATGCTGATCTCTGTCCGGTGGGCCACCTCGGCTTCTTCTATCTCGCGAGCGTTGTTTCTGAAAACAGTACAATATCGTAAACGGTACAAAAAGTGCGTACTAATCGTAACAACTATCGATCTGTTGCATACCACTGAATTTTGTAACGTCTATAATGTGTTTATATCGGAAATTTAATCGGATCGCTCCCGGGGAATCCGTATCAGTAGAGACATGAGCTGCACTAACCTGATTTCTGCCCTGGCGTCATCCAGCTGCTGCCTGGCGATCTCCCAGAAGGTGTTGATCTTGTCGCGCTCCAGCTGGAAGTAGTTGCGCTCCTCGCGCTCCCGGTTGAGCTCCTCCCTGAGTCGCTCCAGGTGCGCCTCCACCTGCTCCCTGGTCATGTCGGCCACGGCGACGCCATCGATGATGGCCGGACCCTTGGCCGACCCCTTCCCCTTCTTCTTGCCTCCTTTCTTTTTCGGTGCCTGAAACACATAGGTGCCGATAAATTGGCGGGACAGCCAGTATTATCCATGACTTTTTTTGCCATCTTTTTTCTCTGATTTATTTTTCAATCGCCCGATGGATCTGCGATTTCGTTAGGCAGAAGACAGCACTGCCAAGTGCTGTCGTATCCTAGGAAAACGCTTTTTTATCATTTTCCCGTCGTTTCATAACATTTTCCTGTACAATCATTTACGAAACGTTTATTCAACAAAGTGGAGTTTATGGAGCCTACCAACAATTTTACCTCATCCCTATCCCCATCCTCATGTAACGAGAGAAGCTAGATCCCTTTCTCCCCTTCTCTATTCCACCACAGTAGCATAGCAGAGATGGGAATAGGTAGGTAGGTATAGGTAATACCTAGGCAATAGGCATGGTAGTAGTAGGTACTGCATTGGTGAGGTGATCACTGGACATCGGTGTTAATGGCTCTAAGGTGAATTAGAATTGAGAATAATCCTGGATATGTCTTTGATTTTACTTGTAGCAAATTAACATTACACAATTTTGATGGGTGCTTGTAAATATTCGCTACAAATAAATGCATTGAATATGAGAACCGAACTAACAACATGGGTCGGCACTTACCATGATCGGTTATCCACGGATCTGTTCGAATAAATACTTCAAAAATATAGCTTCTTGATCTTGTCACATATTTACTATATAAAATATTGACACATTTTCTCATACACGCTAAATAAATATCGGTGTGCACAATGCATATAACTAGATTTGCCTCGGGCGTTTTGCCGCAGGCATTCCCAAACGCTGCCAAACGCCAAGCCAAACGAGCCAAACGCCAAGCCCTGGTTTGTGTACAATGGTTGTCATAGCAACACAGCTGACTGCCGGCCCCACCGCTGCCAGCTGGACGGAATGACAGGGGCGGCTGCCGCGCCCTGCTCGCAGGCGCTGTCGGGTCGACGAACTTCGTTTTATCGATAAACAACGTGATTATCTGCCAAACGCAACTCCCACAGTACGTAATCCTGCAAAGGATGAGGTGACTTTTTTAATGTTTGCGTTACTGCTGGACATTGGTATAATGAACCACAATAGGTACCACATGGCAAAAAAAGTGAAAACATCGATGGGTAGCCACTAGCCACGACCTAACCATTCCATTAGTTAGAAAAATATGCTGATTTTATATTACCTTAATTAATTTTATGGATGGCCCCAGACAAATGACTAAGTAATTGAGCCTCGGGAATGGAGTGGCGCACATTTCAGTAGTTATCAATCCTTTCGACAGATCACTCACTCCCAAATGTGCTCAAGATTACCAGCATACTGTGCCGCAGGACAGTCACACAGTATCGACAGGTGTCGAGAGTGTCGAGAGTGTCGACAGGTGTATCGGACATACAGCGCCGGCGCCTGTTGCATGCTGTGCCGCAGGGCTCAGTAGTTTCGATTCTTCTCAACAGATGGCTTTCACGCGGGGCGCCTGCGGCATGCTGTGCCGCATGACTCCAAGTAGTTGCCTTTCTTACCAACAGATGGCTTTCACTCGCGGAGCCTGCGGCATGCTGTGCCGCATGGCCCAAAGTAGTTCCCATCTTTACCAACAGATGGCCTTGACGCGCGGCGCCTGCTCCATGCTGTGCCGCATGGCGCACAGTTCAGTAGTTTCAGTTCCTCTCAACAGATGGCTTTCAGACGCGGCGCCTGAAGCATGCTGTACCGCAGGGCAGGGCTAGCGGCTCAGTAGTTTCGATTTCTCTCAAAAGATGGCTCTCACACTCGGCGCCTGCAGCATGCTGTGCCGCACGACTCACGGCCCAGTAGTTTCAATTCCTACCAACAGATGGCTCTCACACGCGGCGCCTGCAGCATGCTGTGCCGCACGATCGCTCGGCATTTCGGCGGAGCGACGCGACGAAGCGGCCCACTGGCGGATCCAGGCTTGCGTTTTGGGGGGGGCCAACTCATGCTGGAGCCAAACCTAGGGTACCCCCAAATCCTGTTTTCTCATCGGATTTAGGCCACTTATTTTTCGTCACAGCCCCGACACTATGATTTTTTTTTTTAACTAGAAAGAAAAATATATAAATGGTAGCCCACCCGACCCATGCCTTTGTATTACTTTGTAAGCACTTACCATTGCTTTTGTCGACCAGTTAACCCGCTTCGAGTCAGTGCTTGGGTCCCTTTGCGGGCCGGGAGGTGGTAAAACACCCCCTGTCTAACTCGGCTCCTAGGCCACGCACTGATTGAACTATGTTTCATTAGGTACCGTTTGTGGGAGGGGGCAAACGGGCCACTTTAGACCTCTGGGAAGGTGGCATGGCCCTAAATGCCCCCTCCCTGGATCCGCCAGTGTAAGAGACCATTGGAGCTGCAGTTGGGTACCTCAGACGTCAGGGTACGCCCTCAGATGTATAGGACTCGCATGGAGACCTCTTATGCTATAGTGGACTGAAAGGACCCAAAGGAGCCTGTCAAGGGCTCCCGGAGATAGACGTGGGCCCTCAGGAGCCCGCCAGAGCCCCCAATAAGGGATAAGTGAGGCATACCAAGTGCCTGCAATTGCATATTGCATAAGCCATAACGCCTTTACAAATCAATATATTATGTATCAGTGGCAGATCCAAGGGGGGCCACATGGGTCATGACCCCCCTTGGTGCCCGGAGGCACCACAGGCGTGTCAGGGGCACCACCGGCCTAGCAGGGGCACCACCAGCCCGCCAGGGGCACCACAGGCCTAGCAAGTAGCAAGGGCACCACGGGCCTGTGAGGGGCCCCACAGGCTTGTCAGGGGCACCCCAGGTCTGTCAGGGACACCAGAGACCTGCCAGGGGCGCCGCCGGCCTCGCAGGGGCACCATGGGCCTGTCAAAGGGGCACCAGAGACCTAGTAGGGATACCACAGGCCTTACAGGGGCACCACCGGCCTTACAGGGGCACCTTGGGCCTGTCAGGGGCATCACAGTCCTGTCAGGGCCCAGGGGCACCAGCGGCCTAGCAGGGGCACCACAGGCCTGCCAGGGGTACCACCGGTCTAGCAGGGGCACCACCGGCCTCGCAGGGGCACCATGGGCTTGTCAGGGGCCCCACCGGCCTCGCAGTGGCACCACCGGCCTCGCAGGGGCACCACCGGCCTCGCAGGCATCACGGCATCACGCAGGCCGCAGGGGCACCTTGGGCCTGTCGGGGGCATCACGGGCCTGTTGGGGGCACTTAAGGCTTGTCAGGGGCACCACAGTCCTGTCAGGTCCCAGGGGCATCAGCAGCCTAGCAGGGGCACCCTAGGCCCGCCAGAGGCTCCACAGGCCTGCCAGGGTCCAGGGGCACCACAGGCCTAGCAAGGGCACCACGGGCCTGTCAGGGGCACCTCAGGCTCCCGTGCTACCCCCCCCCCGGATCCGCCAGTGATGCCACACCACGCGAAACACCGCCAACTACCAGCTGCCGCGCCATAAACACGTGCCAACAACAGTCTTTTTGAAGGTCGACTCCGCTCGCGCAACTTTTGACTGACCCTCACTGCTACCATATTGCTTCCATATTATGCTGTGGAAACTTTACTTCACCAAGTGGCTAAAAACCTCCATCAAGGTATATTTTCTTAGAAATTTTCTGACGTTTTGGGGGGGGCCAAACAGGCCACTTTAGGCCTTTGGGGGGGGGCCATGGCCCCCGTGGCCCCCCCCTGGATCCGCCAGTGAAGCGGCCGAGGAACTTGGAGGCCGTAAGGATTATGACCGGGTATCGTAAGTGGGGAGACCTCAAGCGATATAGTAAATAGTAATCTTGGCTTCAAAGACCATGGGTGCAGTTATGTCGCCGAAAGCAAGTATGCTGGTTGATGAAATCTCTTGTTCTCGAAATCCAGCTCCAGTTGCTCTATTTTCAGGTGAGGTAAGTATAGGTCTGTTGAAGGGCTTACATCAGCTTCGAGCAGTCTTTTGGATCTCTACGCCATCGTCTACTCGTACCTTTGAGTTTGTTATATTTTGGCCCCAGCCCCCAAAATCGTCAGGGGACAGGGGTTAATCAAAATTGGTGAGTAGCGAAACAATTAACAAGCCTTTAGGTATTATTTTTAACTTCAAAACTTTTTAACATTGTTCGCAGAGCTATGTCGATCTTTGGTAGGTACCTACATTGGAAGTTCAATGCCAGAGACGGTTTGTTGCTAGAACAAGGCTTCTTAGAAAATATAATCCTGATAAATGTTGAACACTTATTATCCATCGATTGAGGGAGACGTTCACCGCCCCTTCCCCCCTCCCGGGCCCTACGGTACCCTACCTAAGTCGAAACCTGATTGTGTGGTCGGCGTGGAACTCCGTGCGTTCTTCTGTACCACGTATACATTGTTCGTGAAATTGTCGTCTGATTTTGTTTAGGTAAACAATTTTTAGAACTCCTTACAACCGATTCAATGATGTCAATTCAGACCGTTTTTGCTCAAAGTACTAACACTCTGTCCCGTCTAGGCGGTATTTTATTCAATGATTCTTCTAATTAGATATGCAAATATTAGACGTAACGATGCGAAACGAACTGGATAAGAAAGCTATCTCAAATTCGCAAAATTAGGATTGTGGTCTGTAGAGCTCATAGATAAACATTGCTATTGCTATTGGCATGACACTTATAAGCAAACAAATATTCCACCTCTTATCGTAACATCCGAACAACAGCGGTCATTGGCGAGACGCCACGTGCCGTTTGATCAATAAAACAGCATCGATTTAGCAGCGCAACCGGCGCAGCCCAGAGCCCAAAGAAGAGCCTTCAGTACGCAGTGTCGTAAACGGAAGATACTTTCAGAAGTCGCTGTTGGGGTGAACTGGACTAACGAGTAACGAGAACAAGTTTTATTTCGCAAACCACTGGAAATCATAGTCGCTGAATAAGAAGCCGGACAAGAACATGAGCGATGGTGGCGCGGAGGCACACACTGTCGCCGAGTCCGAGGAGCCTGCCACTGCCGACCACACCGATGGTGAAGCTCCGGCTCCGCAGGAAAACGGCGAGCACAATGGACCAGCAGAGAGCGAGGGGCCAAAGGAAGATAGCGAACATCCCGCTGGAGAAGATGAATACGGTGTTGTGCCGGACGTCCAAAGCAACTTGTCGGACAAGTCTGACCAAGAGTCGCACGACGATGTGCTCAGCGAAGGAGAAGAAGCCGCTGCTGGTGAGCGCGATTCGGCGAGGAAAGAGAGCATAAGAGACCGCCTGAGACGCGAGGGTCGTGAGCGTGCGAGGAGTGAGAACTACCAGTCAGAGACGCAGCTGGCGGAGTTAGACTCGACTGCATTGATTAAAAAGCCGCCGAGCGTTTCGGACATTCACATTCTTGCCAGAGATGACTATCCTGAGAGCTACACTTCAGATACGCCGAAGGAGACGAAACTCTTTCAGCATACGCAGCGATTTCTCGCGCAGTACACTCATCTGTATCCTGATCGCAAGCCGCCATTCCTCAACCCGCTCAACGACTGTCGAATGCCGAAGTGTGCGAGCACTTTTATTCGACCATCCCTGCTGCCGTACCTCGACTGCTATGACTGGCAGGGCTGCGCAAGTTTCGTCGCCGACCATCTCGACTATCGACCCCTGAAACAGCCGACAGAGACGCCCGAGGGGATGATGTCTCCGGCCACCGTGCTGCGCTATCAGACGGCCAACTGCTTCGAGATGAGCACGGTGCTGTGCTCGCTGCTGGCCGGCGCTGGGTACCGCGCCTACGTTGTGTCCGGCTACGCAGTGCGAGCAGTCTGTCTCCGCGACACGACTCGCGTCGTCTGCCCGGACATGATGCATAAGGACGAAGACGACTCGACTGTAGAGTCTGCACCAGAGAACAGGTACCAGCTGAAGCCGCAGAAAGAACTGGCCAGCAAGTATGAGCAGATGATGGAGGAGCGAGTGCGGGAAGCCGCGAGGAAAATGGAAAGGGAGAAGCTGCAGCGCGAACTGGAGGAGACAAACGAGAGGGAGAAGGAGCCGCCCGATCCTCTGTTTGGCATGCGCGTGCACGCCTGGGTGCTGGTGCTACCAGGCGAGCGGGACGTCACTGAGCCGTTCTTCATCGAATCCACCACAGGCATGGGGAAGGGAATACGGTGCGGCGACTACCTGGGCATCGAATCCCTCTGGAACCAGACTAACTACTGGATCAACCTGCAGTACTGCATCAACGGTGTGCGCGACCTCGAGTACGACCTATTCAACCCGGCGCACTGGGAGTTCCTGCTGCTACGCGACGCGCTGCGCACCCCACATCCTGACGAGCTGGAGACCGACCTGGAGGAGGCCGTGCTAGACGCCGACCGGCTCATGGAGATGCCGCTGTCCTGGGTGGAGCGTCTGCAGGTCTCTAAGGAGCGGTACGACGAACGTTTTCCGTGTGGCCGAAAGGTGATGCGCTTCTACCGTTCGAGGCTGGAGCAGTTCTCGCCGTACACGATGAAGGACGGCCTCGTTCGCCGGCTGACCGTCTACTCCGACTTCAGCTGCGATACGGTGGAAACGATAACGGAGTCGTATCTGCACCGCGCTGACCGGCTCATCAGCCGCAAAATCACGCCGGCGACTGGCTGGATAGAAGACAAATTCCAGCGAGGCCGGGACGATGCACTTCAGGAGCATCAGTACGCGGTGCTGGGCCACAACCCTGAGGACAGGCGAGTGATGCGCTACTTCCCGAAGACGCGTACAGACTGCCTGATCGCACGCACCGTTGGTGAAGGTGGCTTCATTGAGGAGGACTTCCAAGACCGCGACGACAAGCTATATCGCCGTGTCACCGAAGTCGGCGCCATCCAGAAGAAGTTCGGCCCCGCCGGCACCACGCGGAAGCCGCTAGTGAGCATCACTGAGCGGATGCACAGGAATCCCCGCGGCGACGGAGACGACGGCGTCAGCGAGAGAACGTTCGACCTGGCGGACGCCAAGATCAGTGTCGTGTTCCACGCGCGCAGAGGCCGAGTGACCGCGGAGCGACGCGAGTTCGCCAAACCCCACCCGGACGACAAGGCACGGCTGGTACCGATCCTTGAGGAGGCCGCCGCCTCCGGGTACAGCGCCGATGTCGACGAGCTCCCGCCGCGTATGCTCGACCTCTACTACATGATGAAGGCGCAGATGGACGACGAGGAGCGCGCGGTGGCCGCCGTCCGCGAGGCCGAGGACGAGATAGTCGAGCTGCTGAACGCCCGCACCCAGGAGGAGGCGGCGCTCGACCTGGAGAAGGCGCTGTTCGATAGTGACCTCGTGCCGCAAATTCGCAGCGACCGCAAAGACCTGGAGGCGTTCATCGCAGCCCAGTCCACACGCCTCGTTGAAAAGGACAAAGATCCTCTGGGGCCGTTCTTGGCCAGGCTCAACATACCCGAGTCCGAAATGAGCACACCGGTGCGTTTCAAGCTGCGTGATGAGTGCATGCAGGCGTTCCGCCAGAGGCTGGTCGACAAGGCGAACCGTCTGCAGAAACAGTTCGAGGAGGAGACTGAGGCGCTGCAAGACCGACAGCACTGGTACCAGCAGAACTACGTCGGTCTGACGGAGGAGGAGGAGCAGGAGTACCTGAGGTTCTGCCACGACACCATGTTCCGGCTGCACGTGCTGGAGCTGCTGCTGGAGAGACACAAACAGATGGCGCCGGTCAAACACCAGACCCTGGAGAGGCGGCTCAGAAGCGACCCCCGCATCACAGGCCAGAACGCAGACGGATGAGAGACGTCCCTGCAGGGAATTCGGCGTGAACTACCCCAAGTAGAGCGGCAGCAGCAGCAGCAGCAGTAACGACAATGTGGGCTCCAATGTGTGAACAGTCAACTTGTCACGAAAATGAATAGGACAGGGTAACAGCGAATGGCTCTTTGTATCGGGAGCCTCTTGTCATACTTTTGTGAGTAGCGCACCGAAAAAGACAGGCGTAACGCTGAACACGTCTTTTCTGTCTGAGGAACATCGTGTCTTCCTTAATGAAATGATCTGCAATATATATGATCGGCAAAAGCTTACCTTTTCTTTTAGTTACCTATCCTTGCAACGATCGTGATGTGACGACTTCCTGCCTTATCAACAAATAACAATTAACTTATTAAATGTGTTCGATCGATTTGTTAGTTCACACAGTCGCAAAGGCCGGGCAGTACCATTTCATGCTCACCAAGTCAAGCTTACAAAACATGGCGATAGTAGTTGAAAATTCGTGCTAAGCCGTTATGAATTCTAAAGTTAACACTCTATTCCAGTTAGGTGACAAACCGATTCAATCAGCTTCACTGAAGCATGTTATGTATTTGTTGACCATTTACCGTCATGTCTGGGATCGTTCACCCCACAAAAAATAATAATCCGACATAACTGAGCAATCGAGAACAGAATGACGTGTGCAGCAATTAATGGAACACATTTAGTGCGGCTCGTACTCGATGTTTTAGCAAGATCGGATTAAACAAATGAAAAAAAAAACATTCCACGCAAATGACGTTCTTGGGTGCAAATTCACATTCCAGATCTACGACGCAGCAAACCGATAGGAAGCGAGCAGGGTACACCAGTGCGATCATAAACGACAAATGTCTCAGAGCTGCTGTTCAACGACAAACCCAATACCTATAGCGTCTCGAACAGTTCCCTGCGTAGTGATGCAAAAAAAAAGAGCTCGTCTGGAGCCATATACCACACCAGTCACTGAAATCGCCGCAGTGTACTCGTTCATGGTTCGTTTTGTCTACCACGTGCTCATGTCTGATGTCTGCTGCGTATGCCTGCTGTCTATCACTGTCTACGACTCATACAAAACACGCAACGTGACACATAGCAACGCGAGAACCTCAAGTACGAATAAAAAAGTCGAGAGTGCAAACATTCCAAATATTCCCAAATACTTACACGCCGTTCACATGACAATTCGAAATATGTAACACAACATTATCACGTGTCCTTGTGTTCCACGACGCTCAACGCACATTTCCCACTTCACAGGCCTTTCCTCTCTCGTTCACACACACCACGAGGTTCATTTTTGTCCGCGACCCATCAGTTCTCCAAGAAGGAGACATACTGCGTGAGCACAGCGAGCGTCTTCTCACAGTTGGTAGCGCCGTGGATGACGGGCGGGGCCGGCTTCGGACCGACCACCGCGCCGTCTACGCTCCAGCCGCGCTCGCGAGCCACGGCCGCCACCTGGTCGGCGGACACGCCGGCGAACGCCGCCAGGTCAGTCAGCGTAATGGAGGTGTAGGCTCGCGAGACGAGCGTCAGCACCCGCTCGCGGATCACGCCTGGGGAGAGCGGGTACAGACGGCTGTCAGTTCAGTGTGAATTTATGGACGTGTGATTATTACGCGAGGCGCGATATGCCACGTTCTATATTAGCAGCGTGTCCCCTGTATAAGTTGTTTTCCACTTGCGTCCTGCATACAAGATACAAGTAAGAATGGCTTCAACAAATTAGAAGCGAAGCAAATCAGCAAATCACTTATGTTATATAAAGACCAAACTCACCTAAGAAATGTTTTTTTTTTGTTACCACTTTGACCAGAAATAAGTAACATGTTCCCGAGGTTGTATTGTGTACTCTGTGCATCTTATCAGCTTCCTAACAATGACACGAAAAAACACGCCACGTAGGACAAACAGAGTCGGATATTGTCATCGGACATGAGAGCCACAGAAATCTGAAGCGTAACCGTAAAACCAACTAAAGCTGGTACCTATCATACCTTCCAGCTCGCTGACAGCTTTCTGCAGATAGTCTGGCCATTCTCCTCGCAATACCGAATACGTGGCGGGGAAGTCTTTGGTCCAGAGTTTCTGTCCAACCGACCAGAGTCGGCCCAGGGGACCATCTGTTTCTTTGGCTGACGCCGGGGCCCGCTTCCAGAGAAACTTGGCACTGCATCTGTAGGCGGCACCGACATTGTGACCACGCAGCGAGCAGACACAAAATCAACAATCAGCAGGGCCGGTCGTAGCACCAAGGAAGTGCAGCACAGGCTACACAGGCTGCAGCACAGGCTAGGTGTGTACATGTACAATGTGCAATAAGTTGGGAAAGGCTCACGCTGCTTTCTAATTACATCCATCTTTTGCTAAACCGTATCCCTACATGATTATTTTCACGTTAAGCATTAACGTGACGTGAAGAATTAACACGTAAGCATTCCGATGTCATAGTGCTTATCCTACACCGCATTGATAGAAATTGTGACATTACTATAGAACAACAGATCGGACATTGTCATACCTACCTACGTCCTACATCTTAATATGACTGAGGGTACAATTCATACATACCTACCACACAAAACAATTATGCCAATAAACGGTAAAGGACTCATCATAATCGTTCAAGACGAAGGCCATGCACTAAAATGGCTGTACTGGCTAAAATGGCTAAATGTATGTATGTATGTATGTATGGCTAATGTAAATGTATGTATGGCTAAATGTAAACTAAAATGGCTGTAATGTGAAAAGTAGATGCTAGAAAACTGGCTCCCACACAAACAATCATTCTATACCCTGGCTTAGTGCTTAGTATCCCACGCTCCCTCTCGTCTGCATATGCTCGAGTCATTGAAGACCCAAGATGAAGACTCGATACAAGACAATGAAATGGACGCAAGAATAGGCCTAATCTAATGACAGTCCATTAATCTAAACTTAAACTTAAACTTTAAATACTTACAGGTCATTTTCTAGGAGATAGCAGGCCATCAGTTTGGAATACACTTCTGAGGGTGCCACTCCATCTGGAGCCTGAAAAAAACAATTGTTCAGCTTTTATAGGTTGTCAATTCTTATCATCCTTCACTTCATTTCTTTGATCAACAAGCCACCATCTGATACCTAGCATTATTTTACTATGTAGAAAGCATTGTCCATGGAGAGTAACAATGTTCAAACTCAGTGATGGCCTTGTGGACAAGGCGACGACTGATGACCCAGAGGCCGTGAGTTCGAGGCCCTAAGGAAGCAGCCTGTTGGAACCGCCTTGCTTTTCTGGCCAGCTGGCAACTGGCGAGAGGGGGCCATGCTAGACCTTGGGTAAACCCAGGAGCATCATGATGCCATGGTGCTACCTACGAAATATTGAAATATTGAAGTTCGAAATATTGCCCATTTATTCCCTTGAGTGAGTAGCCTTCCTTTCAAAGATGTCCACCAATTAAGTTGCCTGAGTTTAGAAGAATTGATCACAATGAAACACGATCAATCAAAATGTTGCTTTGCCAAAATACTATTCACCAATAAAATGGCACAGGTCATAACAATAACTTAGTTATTTCTTAAGGCGGTTCACTTACACTCAGCTCTTCTTTTTCCAACTCCTTCCTCGTGCTTTCAAGGTCAGCAAGCATGATCAGCTCAGTGCATTTATCTGTAAAAAATAAGCTTATTTCAGTAAAGTTAAAGACAACGGGACATCATGTGACACCACATAAAGCAGCAGGAACATAAGATTTTATGCACTTCCTGCAAGGTCCCATATTACTCATTACATGTTAGCAATGTTCACCTTGCATGACATCTTCTGTATGCATGCATGTCGTCTTCATTTTTGGCAAGATTATTCACAGAAAAATGAGCCTGTGGCCCTGTACCTTGGGGGCGGGGCATTTGATAGACTTGACCTCAGAGGTCACCAATTAACCATAAAATTGGGAACCAGGCGTTGCGTCCAAAAATGGCGCAAACTCTCGTTTTTCGTTTTTGCTCAGATCTTTAGCTTAATTAAGGGCAAGACAGTGATGGGGGTTCCATTAACCCCCCACAACCCTCAGCACTGATCTGGGTTGCATGTGGAAAACCAATAGATCCAGCAAGGGTGAAGACCTAATGACTGAAAGCCACCAACATGAAATAATTATTCCAGCTTAGTAAGTACTGAATAAGCTAGTAAATTTAGGCCATAGGCATAGTCATTGAGTGTTTTCCCACCCAACTCAGATATGTTCTTAGTTCCTACTTTTTCCTGCTTCAATTAAGGCAGTCTGGAAGCAAGAGATCAGCATTTCCTTTTTACACTTTCAGTCTGAGCCTTTTGAATTGACTCAGACTCAGAACCTTATTGACGTGTTCCACTTGAGTGTGTCTTTTAAAGTCTCTTACAATAGAGTAAAAATGGGCCTGGCTTTCATTAGGTTCAATATGGTATCCATGCACAGTGCACACAGTGCACAGTGCTCCTAACACACCCTGGGCATCAGCCCCCCTTACCAACATCAACCAGTACCAATGAAACATGGATAAACACTGGAACTTGGAAGCACCTCATTTTCCTGACCCCTGACCAAAATAAGTCAAAGTCTGTCAGAATGGACGTCATACTCATTAATCATAGATAAGGATCTTTCAATTTTCAGGTCAAGCAGCTTTGAATTCTAGAGGGGTACCTAGTGTTTCATAGCACTGTGATGCATTGGCATGGGTACTCTCTTAGCAAACGTCACACGAGCTGCCATATCTATGTCTCACGTGCGCCACAATGGTCTTTTCAAGGTTAAATATATAACAAAACATAATCTAACCTGACCTAACCTTACCTAAACCTAACCTACCAACCTACAACCTACAACCTAACCTACCAACCTACAACCTCCCTTTCTGGATATGGCAGCTCGGGTGACGTCTGCTAAGATAATACCTTGGCATGCAGCAGGTTGGGTTTCTATGGAAATTGGACAATCAACAATGAAGCGTCCAGCCAAATTCATCTCAAACGCCGCACCAATAAAGTAGAAAGCTGCAGCCCACTCAGTGCCCAGTCTGCAAAACGTGGCAGCCAGCTCGACGAGGTGTTTGGGGCAGCCGGAATCCTGCCCCAAATGGGGCAGTTGACTTCCGGGCAGCCCGATTTCTGCCCCAAATGGGGCATCTAATCGGGGCAGGTTAGATTATGCCCTAAATGAACTACCTATATATGGCATAAAAAACACATATTAATACATTACCCGTGCAAATGCCGAAGTCGGTCGCGGTTGAAACTCTAAACAATTTTTTTACGAAAGGATCTGCTCATTGATCAAGGTTATATATAAAGCAGCTAGTGCTCCGGTTAAAATAAAATGATGATAAACCCCTCGTTCGATGTCTCTCGGACGACGCAGATTCTACGTCGTCCGACCAATCACGTTCCATAACCGCAGCCGAGCCCCCGCTGACCTTGAACGGGATTGGCCGGACGACGTAGAATCTTCGTCGTCCGAGAGACATCGAACACGGGGGCAGTTAGGGTGCAAAACTGCCTCATGTTGCCATGGCAACAGCGAATCAATCTGGAGCGAGGGGCGCATTTTGTTTTTGCAACAAAAGATAGGCGCTACCCGGACAATGCCCCAGCCCGCAATGCATAATTGAAAAACTGAAATTACACCTTGTCTCGAGTCTCGACGGTGATCAGCTAGCTTGATGGCTTGGTTCCAAGTGTGCCGAGCCGAGTGTGCTAGTCATGTAACGGAAGTTAGCCCACATTCAGCCCACATTCGGCCCAGCCCAGATTGGGGCTGCCAAATCTAGGGAAAAATCTAGAAATCTAGGGAAAAATCTAAAAGCCGTTTTACGCCTAAACGGCTGGACAAAACTGAAAAATAAGACCACCATTTGAAAGATCTCTTCACCCCGGACCCAATGATATGGTTAAATACCGGATCAATTTAACCAAAAGCATGATTTAACCAGGATGAAAATTTTCGGTCAATGGGGCGGCCCCTACGATTTTCTTCAAAATCGGCATGGTGATACTACAGGCCGAGATGATCAATCTGGCTGAAGAAACCCCTATGGGCATTGAAATCTATGGGGTAAAAACGCCCTTGGAAAGATTTACCCACGCATTTCTGGCAAGACTATCGCACGCATCCCCCCAATATGGGTATCATATGAAAGCCCATGAAAACCCAAACAAAATGGTGGGGTAAAATTTACCCATTACCCCATCCAGGGTAAAGTTTACCCAAGATGAAAATTTTCGGTCAATGGGGCGGCCCCTACGATTTTCTTCAAAATCGGCATGGTGATACTACAGGCCCAGATGACCAATCTGGCTGAAGAAACCCCTATGGGCATTGAAATCTATGGGGTAAAAACGCCCTTGGAAAGTTTTACCCACGCATTTCTGGCAAGACTATCGCACGCATCCCCCCAATATGGGTATCATATGAAAGCCCATGAAAACCCAAACAAAATGGTGGGGTAAAATTTACCCATTACCCCATCCAGGGTAAAGTTTACCCAAGATGAAAATTTTCGGTCAATGGGGCGGCCCCTACGATTTTCTTCAAAATCGGCATGGTGATACTACAGGCCCAGATGACCAATCTGGCTGAAGAAACCCCTATGGGCATTGAAATCTATGGGGTAAAAACGCCCTTGGAAAGTTTTACCCACGCATTTCTGGCAAGACTATCGCACGCATCCCCCCAATATGGGTATCATATGAAAGCCCATGAAAACCCAAACAAAATGGTGGGGTAAAATTTACCCATTATCCCATCCAGGGTAAAGTTTACCCAAGATGAAAATTTTCGGTCAATGGGGCGGCCCCTACGATTTTCTTCAAAATCGGCATGGTGATACTACAGGCCCAGATGATCAATCTGGCTGAAGAAACCCCTATGGGCATTGAAATCTATGGGGTAAAAACGCCCTTGGAAAGTTTTACCCACGCATTTCTGGCAAGACTATCGCACGCATCCCCCAATATGGGTATCATATGAAAGCCCATGAAAACCCAAACAAAATGGTGGGGTAAAATTTACCCATTACCCAATCCAGGGTAAAGTTTACCCAAGATGAAAATTTTTGGCCAATGGGGCGGCCCGTACGATTTTCTTCAAAATTGGCATGGTGATACTACAGGCCCAGATGACCAATCTGGCTGAAGAAACCCCTATGGGCATTGAAATCTATGGGGTAAAAACGCCCTTGGAAAGTTTTACCCACGCATTTCTGGCAAGACTATCGCACGCATCCCCCCAATATGGGTATCATATGAAAGCCCATGAAAACCCAAACAAAATGGTGGGGTGAAATTTACCCATTACCCCATCCAGGGTAAAGTTTACCCAAGATGAAAATTTTCGGTCAATGGGGCGGCCCCTACGATTTTCTTCAAAATCGGCATGGTGATACTACAGGCCCAGATGATCAATCTGGCTGAAAAAACCCCTATGGGCATTGAAATCTATGGGGTAAAAACGCCCTTGGAAAGTTTTACCCACGCATTTCTGGCAAGACTATCGCACGCATCCCCCCAATATGGGTATCATATGAAAGCCCATGAAAACCCAAACAAAATGGTGGGGTAAAATTTACCCATTACCCCATCCAGGGTAAAGTTTACCCAAGATGAAAATTTTCGGTCAATGGGGCGGCCCCTACGATTTTCTTCAAAATCGGCATGGTGATACTACAGGCCCAGATGACCAATCTGGCTGAAGAAACCCCTATGGGCATTGAAATCTATGGGGTAAAAACGCCCTTGGAAAGTTTTACCCACGCATTTCTGGCAAGACTATCGCACGCATCCCCCCAATATGGGTATCATATGAAAGCCCATGAAAACCCAAACAAAATGGTGGGGTAAAATTTACCCATTACCCCATCCAGGGTAAAGTTTACCCAAGATGAAAATTTTCGGTCAATGGGGCGGCCCCTACGATTTTCTTCAAAATCGGCATGGTGATACTACAGGCCCAGATGATCAATCTGGCTGAAGAAACCCCTATGGGCATTGAAATCTATGGGGTAAAAACGCCCTTGGAAAGTTTTACCCACGCATTTCTGGCAAGACTATCGCACGCATCCCCCCAATATGGGTATCATATGAAAGCCCATGAAAACCCAAACAAAATGGTGGGGTAAAATTTACCCATTACCCAATCCAGGGTTAAGTTTACCCAAGATGAAAATTTTTGGCCAATGGGGCGGCCCGTACGATTTTCTTCAAAATTGGCATGGTGATACTACAGGCCCAGATGACCAATCTGGCTAAAGAAACCCTATGGGCATTGAAATCTATGGGGTAAAAACGCCCTTGGAAAGTTTTACCCACGCATTTCTGGAAAGACTATCGCACGCATCCCCCCAATATGGGTATCATATGAAAGCCCATGAAAACCCAAACAAAATAGTGGGGTAAAATTTACCCATTACCCCATCCAGGGTAAAGTTTCCCCAAGATGAAAATTTTCGGTCAAAGGGGCGGCCCCTACGATTTTCTTCAAAATCGGCATAGTGATACTACAGGCCCAGGTGACCAATCTGGCTGAAGAAACCCCTATGGGCATTGAAATCTATGGGGTAAAAACGCCCTTGGAAAGTTTTACCCGCGCATTTCTGGCAAGTGTATGGCACGCATCCCCCCAATATGGGTATCATATGAAAGCCCATGAAAACCCAAACAAAATCGTGGGGTAAAATTTACCCATTACCCGATCTAGGGTAAAGTTTACCCAAGATGAAAATTTTCGGTCAATGGGGCGGCCCCTACGATTTTCTTCAAAATCGGCATGGTGATACCACAGGCCCAGATGACCAATCTGGCTGAAGAAACCCCTATGGGCATTGAAATCTATGGGGTAAAAACGCCCTTGGAAAGTTTTACCCACGCATTTCTGGAAAGACTATCGCATGCATCCCCCCAATATGGGTATCATGTGAAAGCCCATGAAAACCCAAACCAAATGGTGGGGTAAAATTTACCCATTAACCCATCCAGGGTAAAGTTTACCCAAGATGAAAATTTTCGGTCAATGGGGCGGCCCCTACGATTTTCTTCAAAATCGGCATAGTGATACTACAGGCCCAGATGACCAATCTGGCTGAAGAAACCCCAATGGGCATTGAAATTTATGGGGTAAAAACGCCCTTGGAAAGTTTTACCCACGCATTTCTGGCAAGACTATCGCACGCATCCCCCCAATATGGGTATCATATGAAAGCCCATGAAAACCCAAACAAAATGGTGGGGTAAAATTTACCCATTACCCAATCCAGGGTAAAGTTTACCCAAGATGAAAATTTTTGGCCAATGGGGCGGCCCGTACGATTTTCTTCAAAATTGGCATGGTGATACTACAGGCCCAGATGACCAATCTGGCTGAAGAAACCCCTATGGGCATTGAAATCTATGGGGTAAAAACGCCCTTGGAAAGTTTTACCCACGCATTTCTGGAAAGACTATCGCACGCATCCCCCCAATATGGGTATCATATGAAAGCCCATGAAAACCCAAACAAAATGGTGGGGTGAAATTTACCCATTACCCCATCCAGGGTAAAGTTTACCCAAGATGAAAATTTTCGGTCAATGGTGCGGCCCCTACGATTTTCTTCAAAATCGGCATGGTGATACTACAGGCCCAGATGATCAATCTGGCTGAAAAAACCCCTATGGGCATTGAAATCTATGGGGTAAAAACGCCCTTGGAAAGTTTTACCCACGCATTTCTGGCAAGACTATCGCACGCATCCCCCCAATATGGGTATCATATGAAAGCCCATGAAAACCCAAACAAAATGGTGGGGTAAAATTTACCCATTACCCCATCCAGGGTAAAGTTTACCCAAGATGAAAATTTTCGGTCAATGGGGCGGCCCCTACGATTTTCTTCAAAATCGGCATGGTGATACTACAGGCCCAGATGACCAATCTGGCTGAAGAAACCCCTATGGCCATTGAAATCTATGGGGTAAAAACGCCCTTGGAAAGTTTTACCCACGCATTTCTGGCAAGACTATCGCACGCATCCCCCCAATATGGGTATCATATGAAAGCCCATGAAAACCCAAACAAAATGGTGGGGTAAAATTTACCCATTACCCCATCCAGGGTAAAGTTTACCCAAGATGAAAATTTTCGGTCAATGGGGCGGCCCCTACGATTTTCTTCAAAATCGGCATGGTGATACTACAGGCCCAGATGATCAATCTGGCTGAAGAAACCCCTATGGGCATTGAAATCTATGGGGTAAAAACGCCCTTGGAAAGTTTTACCCACGCATTTCTGGCAAGACTATCGCACGCATCCCCCCAATATGGGTATCATATGAAAGCCCATGAAAACCCAAACAAAATGGTGGGGTAAAATTTACCCATTACCCAATCCAGGGTAAAGTTTACCCAAGATGAAAATTTTTGGCCAATGGGGCGGCCCGTACGATTTTCTTCAAAATTGGCATGGTGATACTACAGGCCCAGATGACCAATCTGGCTGAAGAAACCCTATGGGCATTGAAATCTATGGGGTAAAAACGCCCTTGGAAAGTTTTACCCACGCATTTCTGGAAAGACTATCGCACGCATCCCCCCAATATGGGTATCATATGAAAGCCCATGAAAACCCAAACAAAATAGTGGGGTAAAATTTACCCATTACCCCATCCAGGGTAAAGTTTACCCAAGATGAAAATTTTCGGTCAATGGTGCGGCCCCTACGATTTTCCTCAAAATCGGCATGGTGATACTACAGGCCCAGATGATCAATCTGGCTGAAAAAACGCTATGGGCATTGAAATCTATGGGGTAAAAACGCCCTTGGAAAGTTTTACCCACGCATTTCTGGCAAGACTATCGCACGCATCCCCCCAATATGGGTATCATATGAAAGCCCATGAAAACCCAAACAAAATGGTGGGGTAAAATTTAGCCATTACCCCATCCAGGGTAAAGTTTACCCAAGATGAAAATTTTCGGTCAATGGGGCGGCCCGTACGATTTTCTTCAAAATTGGCATGGTGATACTACAGGCCCAGATGACCAATCTGGCTGAAGAAACCCCTATGGGCATTGAAATCTATGGGGTAAAAACGCCCTTGGAAAGTTTTACCCACGCATTTCTGGCAAGACTATAGCACGCATCCCCCCAATATGGGTATCATATGAAAGCCCATGAAAACCCAAACAAAATGGTGGGGTAAAATTTACCCATTACCCCATCCACGGTAAAGTTTACCCAAGATGAAAATGTTCGGTCAATGGGGCGGCCCCTACGATTTTCTTCAAAATCGGCATGGTGGTACTCAAGGTTTTCATGGTACTTGGGTTTTCATGGGCTTTCATATGATACCCATATTGGGGGGATGCGTGCGATAGTCTTGCCAGAAATGCGTGGGTAAAACTTTCCAAGGGCGTTTTTACCCCATAGATTTCAATGCCCATAGGGGTTTCTTCAGCCAGATTGGTCACCTGGGCCTGTAGTATCACCATGCCGATTTTGAAGAAAATCGTAGGGGCCGCCCCATTGACCGAAAATTTTCATCTTGGGTAAACTTTACCCTGGATGGGGTAATGGGTAAATTTTACCCCACCATTTTGTTTGGGTTTTCATTGGCTTTCATATGATACCCATATTGGGGGGATGCGTGCGATAGTCTTGCCAGAAATGCGTGGGTAAAACTTTCCAAGGGAGTTTTTACCCCATAGATTTCAATGCCCATAGGGGTTTCTTCAGCCAGATTAGTCATCTGGGCCTGTAGTATCACCATGCCGATTTTGAAGAAAATCGTAGGGGCCGCTCCATTGACCGAAAATTTTCATCTTGGGTAAACTTTACCCTGGATGGGGTAATGGGTAAATTTTACCCCGCCATTTTGTTTGCGTTTTCATGGGCTTTCATATGATACCCATATTGGGGGGATGCGTGCGATTGTCTTGCCAGAAATGCGTGGGTAAAACTTTCCAAGGGCGTTTTTACCCCATAGATTTCAATGCCCATTGGGGTTTCTTCAGCCAGATTGGTCATCTGGGCCTGTAGTATCACTATGCCGATTTTGAAGAAAATCGTAGGGGCCGCCCCATTGACCGAAAATTTTCATCTTGGGTAAACTTTACCCTGGATGGGTTAATGGGTAAATTTTACCCCACCATTTGGTTTGGGTTTTCATGGGCTTTCATATGATACCCATATTGGGGGGATGCATGCGATAGTCTTTCCAGAAATGCGTGGGTAAAACTTTCCAAGGGCGTTTTTACCCCATAGATTTCAATGCCCATAGGGGTTTCTTCAGCCAGATTGGTCATCTGGGCCTGTAGTATCACCATGCCGATTTTGAAGAAAATCGTAGGGGCCGCCCCATTGACCGAAAATTTTCATCTTGGGTAAACTTTACCCTAGATCGGGTAATGGGTAAATTTTACCCCACGATTTTGTTTGGGTTTTCATGGGCTTTCATATGATACCCATATTGGGGGGATGCGTGCCATACACTTGCCAGAAATGCGCGGGTAAAACTTTCCAAGGGCGTTTTTACCCCATAGATTTCAATGCCCATAGGGGTTTCTTCAGCCAGATTGGTCCTCTGGGCCTGTAGTATCACCATGCCGATTTTGAAGAAAATCGTAGGGGCCGCCCCATTGACCGAAAAATTTCATCCTGGGTAAACTTTACCCTGGATGGGGTAATGGGTAAATTTTACCCCACCATTTTGTTTGGGTTTTCATGGGCTTTCATATGATTCCCATATTGGGGGGATGCGTGCGATAGTCTTGCCAGAAATGCGTGGGTAAAACTTTCCAAGGGCGTTTTTACCCCATAGATTTCAATGCCCATAGGGGTTTCTTCAGCCAGATTAGTCATCTGGGCCTGTAGTATCACCATGCCGATTTTGAAGAAAATCGTAGGGGCCGCCCCATTGACCGAAAATTTTCATCTTGGGTAAACTTTACCCTGGATGGGGTAATGGGTAAATTTTACCCCACCATTTTGTTTGGGTTTTCATTGGCTTTCATATGATACCCATATTGGGGGGATGCGTGCGATAGTCTTGCCAGAAATGCGTGGGTAAAACTTTCCAAGGGCGCTTTTACCCCATAGATTTCAATGCCCATAGGGTTTTCTTCAGCCAGATTAGTCATCTGTGCCTGTAGTATCACCATGCCGATTTTGAAGAAAATCGTAGGGGCCGCCCCATTGACCGAAAATTTTCATCTTGGGTAAACTTTACCCTGGATGGGGTAATGGGTAAATTTTACCCCGCCATTTTGTTTGGGTTTTCATGGGCTTTCATATGATACCCATATTGGGGAGATGCGTGCGATAGTCTTGCCAGAAATGCGTGGGTAAAACTTTCCAAGGGCGTTTTTACCCCATAGATTTCAATGCCCATAGGGGTTTCTTCAGCCAGATTGGTCACCTGGGCCTGTAGTATCACTATGCCGATTTTGAAGAAAATCGTAGGGGCCGCCCCATTGACCGAAAATTTTCATCTTGGGGAAACTTTACTCTGGATGGGGTAATGGGTAAATTTTACCCCACCATTTGGTTTGGGTTTTCATGGGCTTTCATATGATACCCATATTGGGGGGATGCGTGCGATAGTCTTTCCAGAAATGCGTGGGTAAAACTTTCCAAGGGCGTTTTTACCCCATAGATTTCAATGCCCATAGGGGTTTCTTCAGCCAGATTGGTCATCTGGGCCTTTAGTATCACTATGCCGATTTTGAAGAAAATCGTAGGGGCCGCCCCATTGACCGAAAATTTTCATCTTGGGTAAACTTTACCCTGGATGGGGTAATGGGTATATTTTACCCCACCATTTTGTTTGGGTTTTTATGGGCTTTCATATGATACCCATATTGGGGGGATGCGTGCGATAGTCTTGCCAGAAATGCGTGGGTAAAACTTTCCAAGGGCGTTTTTACCCCATAGATTTCAATGCCCATAGGGGTTTCTTCAGCCAGATTGGTCACCTGGGCCTGTAGTATCACCATGCCGATTTTCAAGAAAATCGTAGGGGCCGCCCCATTGACCGAAAATTTTCATCCTGGTTAAATCATGCTTTTGGTTAAATTGATCCGGTATTTAACCATATCATTAGGTCTGGGGTGAAGAGATCTTTCAAATGGTGGTCTTATTTTTCAGTTTGGTCCAGCCGTTTAGGCGTAAAACGGTTTTTAGATTTTTCCCTAGATTTCTAGATTTTTCCCTAGATTTGGTAGCCCCAATCTGGGCTGGGCCGAATGTGGGCTGAATGTGGGCTAACTTCCGTTACATTGTGCTAGTCTCGTAATCTGTAGGTCGCCGGTCGCGTGTTCGCGGCATCATTTGGCCGGACGGCAACTATGTGAGGGTTATACGGCACATTTATGAGTGTTCGATTAGGCTAGGTATGGTTTGGTTTGATTTGATTTGATTCGATTTGGTTAGGCTAGAAAGGAGTTAGCTCCGGGAGCACATTTTCTTGGTTGCTAATACGAAACACGGCGCGTAAAACATTCATAGTCCTGATGAAGGGATGTAACGGAAGTTAGCAGGGATTCAGCAGGGGTTCAGCAGGGATTCAGCAGGGATCGACGGCCCCTACGATTTCGCTGAATTTTGGTGGAGAGGTGCAGAATGGTGTCCTCTATCGAAAATCCTAGTGCCAAAATGCGGGGAATCCATCAGGGGGGCCACAAATCCCAAAAAACAGTATGCCCTCAGGGCACAATCGACGAACTTTGAAAACCCTACTTCTAGCCGTCAAAACAGCTAAAAATGCACGTCATTCGAAAGAGGACAAAATTTTACGTGCAACGGTACCAAATTTAGGGGGCTAGCGCCCCCCTGAACCGAACAAAACAGCTTCAAATATATGGGCCCGGGAGTATGCCCTCGGGGCATAAATAAACGTTTTCAACAATTTCAGGCCTATAACATCGACAAAATCCAGCAATATGCACACCATTGGAAAGAGCGTAATTTCCCAAACAAAAAACCCAAGTAACATTTTTCGATGGGGCCCACCTGGGGCCCACGGGACCCAATTGAAATTTGGGGCCCAATGGGGCGGCCCCTACGATTTTCTTCAAAATTTGCACAGACACTCTCCTGGGCCCCCTCTTCAATCTGGCTGAAGAAACCTACCGGGGAATCCAAAGGAAGGGGCCCAAAGAGGGCCCCAAAGAGGCCCTTTCTAAGTATTGCCCCTAATTTCGCGACCAACCCCGGCAATATGCACATCATTGGAAAGAGCGTAAATTCCCAAACAAAAAACCCAAGTAACATTTTTCGGTGGGGCCCACCTGGGGCCCACGGGACCCAATTGAAATTTGGGGCCCAATGGGGCGGCCCCTACGATTTTCTTCAAAATTTGCACAGACACTCTCCTGGGCCCCCTCTTCAATCTGGCTGAAGAAACCTACCGGGGAATCCAAAGGAAGGGGCCCAAAGAGGGCCCCAAAGAGGCCCTTTCTAAGTATTGCCCCTAATTTCGCGACCAACCCCGGCAATATGCACATCATTGGAAAGAGCGTAATTTCCCAAACAAAAAACCCAAGTAACATTTTTCGATGGGGCCCACCTGGGGCCCACGTGACCCAATTGAAATTCGGGGCCCAATGGGGCGGCCCCTACGATTTTCTTCAAAATTTGCACAGACACTCTCCTGGGCCCCCTCTTCAATCTGGCTGAAGAAACCTACCGGGGAATCCAAATAAAGGGGCCCAAAGAGGGCCCCAAAGAGGCCCTTTCTAAGTATTACCCCTAATTTCGCGACCAACCCCGGCAATATGCACATCATTGGAAAGAGCGTAATTTCCCAAACAAAAAACCCAAGTAATATTTTTCGATGGGGCCCACCTGGGGCCCACGGGACCCAATTGAAATTTGGGGCCCAATGGGGCGGCCCCTACGATTTTCTTCAAAATATGCACAGACACTCTCCTGGGCCCCCTCTTCAATCTGGCTGAAGAAACCTACCGGGGAATCCAAAGGAAGGGGCCCAAAGAGGCCCTTTCTAAGTATTGCCCCTAATTTCGCGACCAACCCCGGCAATATGCACATCATTGGAAAGAGCGTAATTTCCCAAACAAAAAACCCAAGTAACATTTTTCGATGGGGCCCACCTGGGGCCCACGGGACCCAATTGAAATTTGGGGCCCAATAGGGCGGCCCCTACGATTTTCTTCAAAATTTGCACAGACACTCTCCTGGGCCCCTCTTCAATCTGGCTGAAGAAACCTACCGGGGAATCCAAAGGAAGGGGCCCAAAGAGGGCCCCAAAGAGGCCCTTTCTAAGTATTGCTCCTAATTTCGCGACCAACCCCGGCAATATGCACATCATTGGAAAGAGCGTAATTTCCCAAACAAAAAACCCAAGTAACATTTTTCGATGGGGCCCACCTGGGGCCCACGTGACCCAATTGAAATTTGGGGCCCAATGGGGCGGCCCCTACGATTTTCTTCAAAATTTGCACAGACACTCTCCTGGGCCCCCTCTTCAATCTGGCTGAAGAAACCTACCGGGGAATCCAAAGGAAGGGGCCCAAAGAGGGCCCCAAAGAGGCCCTTTCTAAGTATTGCCCCTAATTTCGCGACCAACCCCGGCAATATGCACACCATTGGAAAGAGCGTAATTTCCCAAAAAAAAAAGGTAACATTTTTCGATGGGGCCCACCTGGGGCCCACGGGACCAAATTGAAATTTGGGGCCCAATGGGGCGGCCCCTACGATTTTCTTCAAAATTTGCACAGACACTCTCCTGGGCCCCCTCTTCAATCTGGCTGAAGAAACCTACCGGGGAATCCAAAGGAAGGGGCCCAAAGAGGGCCCCAAAGAGGCCCTTTCTAAGTATTGCCCCTAATTTCGCGACCAACCCCGGCAATATGCACATCATTGGAAAGAGCGTAATTTCCCAAACAAAAAACCCAAGTAACATTTTTCGATGGGGCCCACCTGGGGCCCACGTGACCCAATTGAAATTCGGGGCCCAATGGGGCGGCCCCTACGATTTTCTTCAAAATTTGCACAGACACTCTCCTGGGCCCCCTCTTCAATCTGGCTGAAGAAACCTACCGGGGAATCCAAATAAGGGGCCCAAAGAGGGCCCCAAAGAGGCCCTTTCTAAGTATTACCCCTAATTTCGCGACCAACCCCGGCAATATGCACATCATTGGAAAGAGCGTAATTTCCCAAACAAAAAACCCAAGTAATATTTTTCGATGGGGCCCACCTGGGGCCCACGGGACCCAATTGAAATTTGGGGCCCAATGGGGCGGCCCCTACGATTTTCTTCAAAATATGCACAGACACTCTCCTGGGCCCCCTCTTCAATCTGGCTGAAGAAACCTACCGGGGAATCCAAAGGAAGGGGCCCAAAGAGGCCCTTTCTAAGTATTGCCCCTAATTTCGCGACCAACCCCGGCAATATGCACATCATTGGAAAGAGCGTAATTTCCCAAACAAAAAACCCAAGTAATATTTTTCGATGGGGCCCACCTGGGGCCCACGGGACCCAATTGAAATTTGGGGCCCAATAGGGCGGCCCCTACGATTTTCTTCAAAATTTGCACAGACACTCTCCTGGGCCCCTCTTCAATCTGGCTGAAGAAACCTACCGGGGAATCCAAAGGAAGGGGCCCAAAGAGGGCCCCAAAGAGGCCCTTTCTAAGTATTGCTCCTAATTTCGCGACCAACCCCGGCAATATGCACATCATTGGAAAGAGCGTAATTTCCCAAACAAAAAACCCAAGTAACATTTTTCGATGGGGCCCACCTGGGGCCCACGTGACCCAATTGAAATTTGGGGCCCAATGGGGCGGCCCCTACGATTTTCTTCAAAATTTGCACAGACACTCTCCTGGGCCCCCTCTTCAATCTGGCTGAAGAAACCTACCGGGGAATCCAAAGGAAGGGGCCCAAAGAGGGCCCCAAAGAGGCCCTTTCTAAGTATTGCCCCTAATTTCGCGACCAACCCCGGCAATATGCACACCATTGGAAAGAGCGTAATTTCCCAAACAAAAAAAACCAAGTAACATTTTTCGATGGGGCCCACCTGGGGCCCACGGGACCAAATTGAAATTTGGGGCCCAATGGGGCGGCCCCTACGATTTTCTTCAAAATTTGCACAGACACTCTCCTGGGCCCCCTCTTCAATCTGGCTGAAGAAACCTACCGGGGAATCCAAAGGAAGGGGCCCAAAGAGGGCCCCAAAGAGGCCCTTTCTAAGTATTGCCCCTAATTTCGCGACCAATCCCGGCAATATGCCCATCATTAGAAAGAGCGTAATTTCCCAAACAAAGAACCCAAGTAACATTTTTCGATGGGGCCCACCTGGGGCCCACGGGACCCAATTGAAATTTGGGGCCCAATGGGGCGGCCCTACGATTTTCTTCAAAATTTGCACACACTCTCCTGGGCCCCCTCTTCAATCTGGCTGAAGAAACCTACCGGGGAATCCAAAGGAAGGGGCCCAAAGAGGGCCCCAAAGAGGCCTTTCTAAGTATTGCCCCTAATTTCGCGACCAACCCCGGCAATATGCACATCATTGGAAAGAGCGTAATTTCCCAAACAAAAAACCGAAGTAACATTTTTAGATGGGGCCCACCTGGGGCCCACAGGACCCAATTGAAATTTGGGGCCCAATGGGGCGGCCCCTACGATTTTCTTCAAAATTTGCACAGACACTCTCCTGGGTTCCCCTCTTCAATCTGGCTGAAGAAACCTACCGGGGAATCCAAAGGAAGGGGCCCAAATAGGGCCCCAAAGAGGCCCCTTCTAAGTATTGCCCCTAATTTCGCGACCAACCCCGGCAATATGCGCATCATTGGAAAGAGCGTAATTTCCCAAACAAAAAACCCAAGTAACATTTTTCGATGGGGCCCACCTGGGGCCCACGGGACCCAATTGAAATTTGGGGCCCAAATGGGGCGGCCCCTACGATTTTCTTCAAAATTTGCACAGACACTCTCCTGGGCCCCCTCTTCAATCTGGCTGAAGAAACCTACCGGGGAATCCAAAGGAAGGGGCCCAAAGAGGGCCCCAAAGAGGCCTTTTCTAAGTATTGCCCCTAATTTCGCGACCAACCTCGGCAATATGCACATCATTGGAAAGAGCGTAATTTCCCAAACAAAAAACCCAAGCATACATTTTTCGATGGGGCCCACCTGGGGCCCACAGGGACCCAATTGAAATTTGGGCCCAATGGGGCGGCCCCTACGATTTTCTTCAAAATTTGCACAGACACTCTCCTGGGCCCCCTCTTCAATCTGGCTGAAGAAACCTACCGGGGAATCCAAAGGAAGGGGCCCAAATAGGGCCCCAAAGAGGCCCTTTCTAAGTATTGCCCCTAATTTCGCGACCAACCTCGGCAATATGCACATCATTGGAAAGAGCGTAATTTCCCAAACAAAAAACCCAAGTAACATTTTTCGATGGGGCCCACCTGGGGCCCACGGGACCCAATTGAAATTTGGGGCCCAATGGGGCGGCCCCTACGATTTTCTTCAAAATTTGCACAGACACTCTCCTGGGCCCCCTCTTCAATCTGGCTGAAGAAACCTACCGGGGAATCCAAAGGCAGGGGCCCAAAGAGGGCCCCAAAGACGCCCTTTCCAAGTATTGCCCCTAATTTCGCGACCAACCCCGGAAATATGCACATCATTGGAAAGAGCGTAATTTCCCAAACAAAAAACCCAAGTAACATTTTTCGATGGGGCCCACCTGGGGCCCACGGGACCCAATTGAAATTTGGGGCCCAATGGGGCGGCCCCTACGATTTTCTTCAAAATTTGCACAGACACTCTCCTGGGCCCCCTCTTCAATCTGGCTGAAGAAACCTACCGGGGAATCCAAAGGAAGGGGCCTAAAGAGGCCCCAAAGAGGC
Organism: Amphibalanus amphitrite; assembly: GCF_019059575.1. Lineage (NCBI taxonomy): Eukaryota > Metazoa > Arthropoda > Thecostraca > Balanomorpha > Balanidae > Amphibalanus > Amphibalanus amphitrite. The sequence goes on from NW_024883242.1 coordinate 71,031, forward strand.
CCTTTCTAAGTATTGCCCCTAATTTCGCGACCAACCCCGGCAATATGCACATCATTGGAAAGAGCGTAATTTCCCAAACAAAAAACCCAAGTAACATTTTTCGATGGGGCCCACCTGGGGCCCACGGGACCCAATTGAAATTTGGGGCCCAATTGGGTGGCCCCTACGATTTTCTTCAAAATTTGCACAGACACTCTCCTGGGCCCCCTCTTCAATCTGGCTGAAGAAACCTACCGGGGAATCCAAAGAAGGGGCCCAAAGAGGGCCCCAAAGTGGCCCTTTCTAAGTATTGCCCCTAATTTCGCGACCAACCCCGGCAATATGCAAATCATTGGAAAGAGCGTAATTTCCCAAACAAAAAACACAAGTAACATTTTTCGATGGGGCCCACCTGGGGCCCACGGGACCCAATTGAAATTTGGGGCCCAATAGGGCGGCCCCTACGATTTTCTTCAAAATTTGCACAGACACTCTCCTGGGCCCCCTCTTCAATCTGGCTGAAGAAACCTACCGGGGAATCCAAAGGAAGGGGCCCAAAGAGGGCCCCAAAGAGGCCGTTTCTAAGTATTGCCCCTAATTTCGCGACCAACCCCGGCAATATGCACATCATTGGAAAGAGCGTAATTTCCCAAACAAAAAACCCAAGTAACATTTTTCGATGGGGCCCACCTGGGGCCCACGGGACCCAATTGAAATTTGGGGCCCAATGGGGCGGCCCCTACGATTTTCTTCAAAATTTGCACAGACACTCTCCTGGGCCCCCTCTTCAATCTGGCTGAAGAAACCTACCGGGGAATCCAAAGGAAGGGGCCCAAATAGGGCCCCAAAAAGGCCCTTTCTAAGTATTGCCCCTAATTTCGCGACCAACCCCGGCAATATGCACATCATTGGAAAGAGCGTAATTTCCCAAACAAAAAACCCAAGTAACATTTTTCGATGGGGCCCACCTGTGGCCCACGGGACCCAATTGAAATTTGGGGCCCAATGGGGCGGCCCCTACGATTTTCTTCAAAATTTGCACAGACACTCTCCTGGGCCCCCTCTTCAATCTGGCTGAAGAAACCTACCGGGGAATCCAAAGGAAGGGGCCCAAAGGGGCCCCAAAGAGGCCCTTTCTAAGTACTGCCCCCTAATTTCGCGACCAACCCCGGCAATATGCACATCATTGGAAAGAGCGTAATTTCCCAAACAAAAAACCGAAGTAACATTTTTCTATGGGGCCCACCTGGGGCCCACGGGACCCAATTGAAATTTGGGGCCCAATGGGGCGGCCCCTACGATTTTCTTCAAAATTTGCAGAGACACTCTCCTGGGCCCCCTCTTCAATCTGGGTGCATATTGCCGGGGTTGGTCGCGAAATTAGGGCGTTAGGCGGCACGGGCGGACATCGATAGCAGCGCCTCTATCGGTCACTAGGGAAAGCTGGGCTGTAGGCGACGAAATACCGGCTGAGTTGTCACAAGTTAAATAGGTTTATAGACATTCGTCTTGTGAAAAAGTTGAACTTTTGCCTTCAATATTTCTACAGGCAATTTTAGAAGTGCCATCACATAGATTACAAAACCGTTTAAATTATTTTATTCACTTCAAGCCTTCCCTATTGTTCTTGATGATGCGGGAACTATTTCTAATTAGTGTTTCTAGCTTAGTAAAAGAACATATTGTGCAAACGATGAAAAAAGCATAAATGGAAGATTTTAAATGCAATTTTCTGTAACAAATAATGGTAAATTCTCTACACATCAAGGACAAAATGCATGCTAACTGATAATTTAAAGTTCTTGGGGCCAGTTGGTTTCTTCTTTTCTTATGTCGCCCCAATGGCCGCGAATACACTTGTGATAACGCCTATCGGGCAATACTTAGAAAAGGCCTCTTTGGGGCCCTCTTTGGGCCCCTTCCTTTGGATTCCCCGGTAGGTTTCTTCAGCCAGATTGAAGAGGGGGCCCAGGAGAGTGTCTGTGCAAATTTTGAAGAAAATCGTAGGGGCCGCCCCATTGGGCCCCAAATTTCAATTGGGTCCCGTGGGCCCCAGGTGGGCCCCATCGAAAAATGTTACTTGGGTTTTTTGTTTGGGAAATTACGCTCTTTCCAATGATGTGCATATTGTCGGGATTGGTCGCGAAATTAGGGGCAATACTTAGAAAGGGCCTCTTTGGGGCCCTCTTTGGGCCCCTTCCTTTGGATTCCCCGGTAGGTTTCTTCAGCCAGATTGAAGAGGGGGCCCAGGAGAGTGTCTGTGCAAATTTTGAAGAAAATCGTAGGGGCCGCCCCATTGGGCCCCAAATTTCAATTGGGTCCCGTGGGCCCCAGGTGGGCCCCATCGAAAAATGTTACTTGGGTTTTTTGTTTGGGAAATTATGCTCTTTCCAATGATGTGCATATTGCCGGGGTTGGTCGCGAAATTAGGGGCAATACTTAGAAAGGGACTCTTTGGGGCCCTGTTTGGGCCCCTTCCTTTGGATTCCCCGGTAGGTTTCTTCAGCCAGATTGAAGAGGGGGCCCAGGAGAGTGTCTGTGCAAATTTTGAAGAAAATCGTAGGGGCCGCCCCATTGGGCCCCAAATTTCAATTGGGTCCCGTGGGCCCCAGGTGGGCCCCATCGAAAAATGTTACTTGGGTTTTTTGTTTGGGAAATTACGCTCTTTCCAATGATGTGCATATTGCCGGGGTTGGTCGCGAAATTAGGGGCAATACTTAGAAAGGGCCTCTTTGGGGCACTCTTTGGGCCCCTTCCTTTGGATTCCCCGGTAGGTTTCTTCAGCCAGATTGAAGAGGGGGCCCAGGAGAGTGTCTGTGCAAATTTTGAAGAAAATCGTAGGGGCCGCCCCATTGGGCCCCAAATTTCAATTGGGTCCCGTGGGCCCCAGGTGGGCCCCATCGAAAAATGTTACTTGGGTTTTTTGTTTGGGAAATTACTCTCTTTCCAATGATGTGCATATTGCCGGGGTTGGTCGCGAACTTAGGGGCAATACTTAGAAAGGGCCTCTTTGGGGCCCTCTTTGGGCCCCTTCCTTTGGATTCCCCGGTAGGTTTCTTCAGCCAGATTGAAGAGGGGGCCCAGGAGAGTGTCTGTGCAAATTTTGAAGAAAATCGTAGGGGCCGCCCCATTGGGCCCCAAATTTCAATTGGGTCCCGTGGGCCCCAGGTGGGCCCCATCGAAAAATGTTACTTGGGTTTTTTGTTTGGGAAATTACGCTCTTTCCAATGATGTGCATATTGCCGGGGTTGGTCGCGAAATTAGGGGCAATACTTAGAAAGGGACTCTTTGGGGCCCTGTTTGGGCCCCTTCCTTTGGATTCCCCGGTAGGTTTCTTCAGCCAGATTGAAGAGGGGGCCCAGGAGAGTGTCTGTGCAAATTTTGAAGAAAATCGTAGGGGCCGCCCCATTGGGCCCCAAATTTCAATTGGGTCCCGTGGGCCCCAGGTGGGCCCCATCGAAAAATGTTACTTGGGTTTTTTGTTTGGGAAATTACGCTCTTTCCAATGATGTGCATATTGCCGGGGTTGGTCGCGAAATTAGGGGCAATACTTAGAAAGGGCCTTTTGGGGCCCTCTTTGGGCCCCTTCCTTTGGATTCCCCGGTAGGTTTCTTCAGCCAGATTGAAGAGGGGGCCCAGGAGAGTGTCTGTGCAAATTTTGAAGAAAATCGTAGGGGCCGCCCCATTGGGCCCCAAATTTCAATTGGGTCCCGTGGGCCCCAGGTGGGCCCCATCGAAAAATGTTACTTGGGTTTTTTGTTTGGGAAATTACGCTCTTTCCAATGATGTGCATATTGCCGGGGTTGGTCGCGAAATTAGGGGCAATACTTAGAAAGGGCCTCTTTGGGGCCCTCTTTGGGCCCCTTCCTTTGGATTCCCCGGTAGGTTTCTTCAGCCAGATTGAAGAGGGGGCCCAGGAGAGTGTCTGTGCAAATTTTGAAGAAAATCGTAGGGGCCGCCCCATTGGGCCCCAAATTTCAATTGGGTCCCGTGGGCCCCAGGTGGGCCCCATCGAAAAATGTTACTTGGGTTTTTTGTTTGGGAAATTACGCTCTTTCCAATGATGTGCATATTGCCGGGGTTGGTCGCGAAATTAGGGGCAATACTTAGAAAGGGCCTCTTTGGGGCCCTCTTTGGGCCCCTTCCTTTGGATTCCCCGGTAGGTTTCTTCAGCCAGATTGAAGAGGGGGCCCAGGAGAGTGTCTGTGCAAATTTTGAAGAAAATCGTAGGGGCCGCCCCATTGGGCCCCAAATTTCAATTGGGTCCCGTGGGCCCCAGGTGGGCCCCATCGAAAAATGTTACTTGGGTTTTTTGTTTGGGAAATTACGCTCTTTCCAATGATGTGCATATTGCCGGGGTTGGTCGCGAAATTAGGGGCAATACTTAGAAAGGGCCTCTTTGGGGCCCTCTTTGGGCCCCTTCCTTTGGATTCCCCGGTAGGTTTCTTCAGCCAGATTGAAGAGGGGGCCCAGGAGAGTGTCTGTGCAAATTTTGAAGAAAATCGTAGGGGCCGCCCCATTGGGCCCCAAATTTCAATTGGGTCCCGTGGGCCCCAGGTGGGCCCCATCGAAAAATGTTACTTGGGTTTTTTGTTTGGGAAATTACGCTCTTTCCAATGATGTGCATATTGCCGGGGTTGGTCGCGAAATTAGGGGCAATACTTAGAAAGGGCCTCTTTGGGGCCCTCTTTGGGCCCCTTCCTTTGGATTCCCCGGTAGGTTTCTTCAGCCAGATTGAAGAGGGGGCCCAGGAGAGTGTCTGTGCAAATTTTGAAGAAAATCGTAGGGGCCGCCCCATTGGGCCCCAAATTTCAATTGGGTCCCGTGGGCCCCAGGTGGGCCCCATCGAAAAATGTTACTTGGGTTTTTTGTTTGGGAAATTACGCTCTTTCCAATGATGTGCATATTGCCGGGGTTGGTCGCGAAATTAGGGGCAATACTTAGAAAGGGCCTCTTTGGGGCCCTCTTTGGGCCCCTTCCTTTGGATTCCCCGGTAGGTTTCTTCAGCCAGATTGAAGAGGGGGCCCAGGAGAGTGTCTGTGCAAATTTTGAAGAAAATCGTAGGGGCCGCCCCATTGGGCCCCAAATTTCAATTGGGTCCCGTGGGCCCCAGGTGGGCCCCATCGAAAAATGTTACTTGGGTTTTTGTTTGGGAAATTACGCTCTTTCCAATGATGTGCATATTGCCGGGGTTGGTCGCGAAATTAGGGGCAATACTTAGAAAGGGCCTCTTTGGGGCCCTCTTTGGGCCCCTTCCTTTGGATTCCCCGGTAGGTTTCTTCAGCCAGATTGAAGAGGGGGCCCAGGAGAGTGTCTGTGCAAATTTTGAAGAAAATCGTAGGGGCCGCCCCATTGGGCCCCAAATTTCAATTGGGTCCCGTGGGCCCCAGGTGGGCCCCATCGAAAAATGTTACTTGGGTTTTTTGTTTGGGAAATTACGCTCTTTCCAATGATGTGCATATTGCCGGGGTTGGTCGCGAAATTAGGGGCAATACTTAGAAAGGGCCTCTTTGGGGCCCTCTTTGGGCCCCTTCCTTTGGATTCCCCGGTAGGTTTCTTCAGCCAGATTGAAGAGGGGGCCCAGGAGAGTGTCTGTGCAAATTTTGAAGAAAATCGTAGGGGCCGCCCCATTGGGCCCCAAATTTCAATTGGGTCCCGTGGGCCCCAGGTGGGCCCCATCGAAAAATGTTACTTGGGTTTTTGTTTGGGAAATTACGCTCTTTCCAATGATGTGCATATTGCCGGGGTTGGTCGCGAAATTAGGGGCAATACTTAGAAAGGGCCTCTTTGGGGCCCTCTTTGGGGCCTCTTCCTTTGGATTCCCCGGTAGGTTTCTTCAGCCAGATTGAAGAGGGGGCCCAGGAGAGTGTCTGTGCAAATTTTGAAGAAAATCGTAGGGGCCGCCCCATTGGGCCCCAAATTTCAATTGGGTCCTGTGGGCCCCAGGTGGGCCCCATCGAAAAATGTTACTTGGGTTTTTTGTTTGGGAAATTACGCTCTTTCCAATGATGTGCATATTGCTGGATTTTGTCGATGTTATAGGCCTGAAATGGTTGAAAACGTTTATTCATGCCCCGAGGGCATACTCCCGGGCCCATATATTTGAAGCTGTTTTGTTCGGTTCAGGGGGGCGCTAGCCCCTTAAATTTGGTACCGTTGCATGTAAAATTTTGTCCTCTTTCGAATGACGTGCATTTTTAGCTGTTTTGACGGCTAGAAGTAGGGTTTTCAAAGTTCGTCGATTGTGCCCTGAGGGCATACTGTTTTTTGGGATTTGTGGCCCCCCTGATGGATTCCCCGCATTTTGGCACTAGGATTTTCGATAGAGGACACCATTCTGCACCTCTCCACCAAAATTCAGCGAAATCGTAGGGGCCGTCGATCCCTGCTGAATCCCTGCTGAACCCCTGCTGAATCCCTGCTAACTTCCGTTACATGAAAGCAGTTGGCTTTGCAGCCTTATATCATCCAAGATTCTGCTACCAGCGTCGAACGTAAAATACAATCCACGATCACCTTGCTTCCTGAAGCAAATGGATGACTCATCACACCTGGGTCAACATTGGGTGTGCCAGCCTTGGGTGTGCCCGATCCTATATATTATCGATTGTCTTCTTGGTCTTTGTCGTTCGTCTAACCTGGTCGAACCGTTAGGAAGGGAGGCTTGCTAATATCTGCAATTGGAAGTGGAACGTAAGTACGTTGGTTTATTTTACCAGTTGTGATCGCTTCTATACAACCAAAATGAGTGTTACTACAATGCACTGCTGGCAGCTGTGGTGGTAAAAACAAGAAACAAGCAAACCGACCTGACCTGACCTACCTACAGATTTTTGCCTTTTAATGGATAAAGAAGAACTGACTCAAATGAATAGATTGCTAGCAATGATAAGTCAAATATTTTTAGGTTAAAGTGACTATCCCACGATCCACCTTAACATAAGTTTTTGAGTTGAGTGTGCTTCTACAGGTTGCTGGAGGTCATATCCCACCTGAGATTATGGGTTTGTTCCCGTCGCTCCTCTAACCTCCTCCAAGCTCCTCTAACCTCCTCTCGTTTCAAAAAATCGTTCCCGTCGCTCCTCCAAGCTGCTCCAAGCTCATCTTGATTTCACATCTCACCACCACTATTTGCCTCCTCCCTCATCCCAAACGAAAGTTGGTTTTTCGGAGGAGGCTCTTGCGTAGACATATTTGGCGCACGTAATACAAATGTGAATTGTTTATAAATGAGATTTGAAGGAAGTGTAAATAATTTTAGTGATTGATGACGATTGGATATCTTTAAATAGTAATGTTTGATATTAATATAAGGTTATTTTATTAGAAAGCGATTATTATCTCTTGATTTATGTTTGCGCGCCATAAAGCGCCGACCGTTACAGCCCGCAAACAGCTGATTTCCTCGCGAAAATGTTCCCGTGGCTCCTCTGAAACGGCTCTCCTCCAAGCTCATCCAACCTCATCCGAGATTTTTTGGGAGGAGCGACGAGAACAGACCCTATGTACACCCCAAGACCCCCCTGTGGAGTCACCGACTCGCTCAGTTGGCTCCTGGCTCAGAACACTGGGGACTGGGGAGGCATGGGCACTAATACAATTGATATTAGCGCCACCCATATGATAGTGTTATGTTGTTTTTGGTATGCCTATGTTTTGGTGTAGGTATGATTGTGCATATGTTTTCTGGCGTATGTCTTGTGTGCATTGTGTATGTTTGTTATGCCCATGCTTGTCTTGTCTCTAGACGTAATACAATTGATGATGATGATGATGATGATGATAGCCAAAATGGGGTCCCTGGCTCCTAATCGGTTTGAGCACTCACAACATCGAGAAGTGCCTCAAATCGAAAATATCTCATTTCAAAGTTGTAGCACTGATTCAGAGGGTCTAATACATTAGAATGCCCCCTGATCTGAAGCCCGACATAGCATTTTGATTTGGTGACATGGTGTTGGTGGTGTACCTGTCTTCTCCACGAGGAAAGTTGCCAATGGGACGCATAGAGCAAGTGATCAGAGGTGACAATGGTCACGTCAGAGTGGCATCTGGGAGGATGCGAGACAAGGTCCTCATAAGACCAGTCACAAAAATAGTCTGACTGGATTTCAGCGGCCTGCTGGTGTAGTTGCTGGATTGGGAACAATCCAAAGTGAGGGGAAGATGTTGGGGAGGGTTTTATTTCAATGAGGCTTGTGCGTAAGCTCGAGAAGTGAAAAAAGATTTTTACTTAAAATACAGGAGTCAACATGAGTCATGAAGTGTTAAGAATGTTTAAACCGTTATTAGATACTAAGCAATTTAAGTTAATTTATTACTAAGTTTCACATCAATTTAAGATTTAAGGTTACAAAACATTACACGAGGATCAGGATAGCAAAACTATAGTAACACCCTCTCTGAATGTGTGACGTCAGCGACTCAGCGCAGATCTAACTATTTTAAATCCTTTACTAAAACCTTTGGTAGCATGCAATGGTATATGCTGCTTTGTGTGCAACAAGTGCCACACTTTCAGATGCCAAATTATTGCTTCCAAATAGTCGCTAGGAACAGTGAGATCCCAAAAAGCAAACAGAAGTAAAAGTCTAATATCTTGAAAACCGCTGAATATTTTCCGGTGAAATTTGGTAAATATTTGTTTCTGCTCTTTCTGAACCGAGCGACACCTGTTTTCATGCCAATTCATTAACTTTTGATGGTGGGAGGTTCCCTTTAAATGGCTGTGCATCAGGCTTCAGCCTTCAGGCCTTTGTAATCTCTCCTAAGGCATTGCCTTCGGCACTGCACTGCTTTGCCACAAGGAAGTTAATGTTACTTTCCATACTGTATTGGTGCTTTTGAACTTATTGTGCCATTAATAATTATCAGATATGAAATCAGGAGGCCAAAGGATATCATGTGGTTTGCTTTTTAATTGAGGAACACATCAAAAGTAACTTGGTGACAGGTCCTAAAGTAAAGAAATACTGCTGCAGCCTGGGTTACTTATCAGTTGTGGTATTGCTTTGTCCTATCTTGTTTGCCTTTTAGAACCAGTATAACGCCTTTTGGGGCGACTAACGGAGCGAGCGAGAGGGTGGGCCTTGCACGTGCGAAATTGCGAGGGGGTACCTCCAACTCAGGGGGTGTCGAAGTCTAGTAGGAAAATCTGGCAAATTCCCTGCGTGACGTCACGTCGGGGATGACCGACGGCACCTTGAACTGAAAGATACGGCAGAACGGCTATTTTTGAAAAATGATTAAAAATACTTTTGTGCTGTTATGACGCATAAAACGCTTATCAGCATGTTCCTCATCATGTGATAAAGGCATATCCGTGGTCGAAAATAGCTGAGCCCCTCCCAATTTCCAACCACCGACCTCATAAGCAAAGGATGTAAGCGTAATCCTTAAGGGCGACTTTCCTATACATATCCGTACATATGCGTCCTTATGGAAATCGGTAGTGTGGCGATTGGCGACGCGCGCGACATCTGTGTGGCGACCAAGTGGCGACTGTGGCGACACCTGGTGGCTGCTTTTCTGCTGTATGTAGGCATTGGGCTTTTGCCAGATGTGGTTCCTACTGCTACACCACTATGCTGACCCAATACTAGAAAAGTTATTGTGCTAGTAAAAGGCAAGCAAATTGAAAGTTGATTTATAAAATTGCTTATAAATGATTACGAGATAATAATAAAGAAATTTTGATTGAATAATTATTTTAATAATCAACCGTGAAACTATATTCTGGTAGGTTTAGTAGAAATAAGTCCGTGCAACCTTGTATTTAGGGCCTTGCCTCCAACTGACTTGTGCACGGCACCCTACTAACTGGTCTCTAGCGATGTGCCAAATTTGGGCACAATCGGCCCAGCCGTTCTCGAGATCTGGAAGCGGCACCCTGCACGTGCGCACGTGCAAAATGGGTCCCAACTGACTTGTGCACGGCACCCTACTAACCGGTCCCTATCCGTGTACCAAATTTGAGCGCAATCAGTCCAGCCGTTCCCGAGATCTGGAAACGACCCCTGCACGTGCGCACGTGCAGCAGCACCCCAACTCTGGCACATGGATATGCAGTGCCTAGTGGGTGCCTACCTACATGTCAACTTTCAGCGCAATCGGCCAAGTAGTTACCGAGATATTGCAACAATTACAAAACTGACACCTCTTCGTTTTGCACGTGGCACGTGCATAAGGGGTCACCCACATGCATCGGGAATAGTCCAATACTTGGTAGAAGGAATGAAGCTACCCTACAAAAATTACCGCGTGTAAATCGGTCAAGTGGTTGCTGAGATATAAGCCTCGCAAAAGCGTGACCACGGCCGGCCGGCCGGCCGCTCATACTCAGAAATTTCCGTTAATCTAAGGAAAGCCTACGCTCGCTTCGCTCGCTCCGTAATGATATCCCATATATGTATTTATTTTGTCCTTTTTCATTATGTATTTGCATTTTATTTACATCAGCAGACACTCAGCAGAAACGAAGACAAAAATGAAAGAACGCTTCACAAGTGCCCGCATGGTGAAGCTCGACTGGTGAAAAAATGGTGAAACGTCCATGGTGCCCGCAGGACGTTTCACCGCTTTGTACTGCTCGACTCCAATACCATAGCAGCCTTCAAGCTGTCCGAGTCTTCTGAGACTCGTTCTTCTCAGCGCGTGTGTCACTGGGGTTTGTTTAAAAGAACTTCCTCGAACAAGGTGTATGAATGTGTGTTTTTGCGAGTGTGTTTATATGGGTATGTGTGCATTTTATCTCTGCTTTTTGATTAAAAAAGACGTTTTATGACGTTTTGTTTCCATTTTATTGTATGCTGATCACTGGACTTACCAAGCAAATAAAATACGCCACCTTCAAAGAACACAATGCTGTGTTAGGTCACTGACCTAATGTGACCTTGACCCGGCCCATACCTACTCAAAAACACCACCAATGTATTCTCCGTGAAGTTAGCTTTCATATGACACCCATATTGCCTATGATTCATGACGTTCTCGGCAGATGTCATTTTCATGTCAGGTCATGACCACATTGTTGACCTCAGTTTGAGGTCAACGGGTCCGATATACCAACCAAATCACATACCACTATTAAGAGCATGGATAAGACATCTCTGATAGAAAAAAATCAGAATTTTTAAAATAGGACAATTTTGAAAGGTCACGGGGTCAAGAAAAGGTCACAAGGTCACAAGGTCAAAAATTGACCCTGAGGTTTCGTTCACATTTTTGCTAGACGCACCAGCCTGTGCGCTTATTATTTCATAAATAACTTTTTTTGATACGGTGAACCGTTGCAGAGATAAAAAATACTTTATATTTCAATATCCCGGGAAACCTTAAAATTTGCATGATCCATATCTTATGACCCCTGTGACCTAGAGACTAAAAATTCACTGGGACGTAGTAGTGCCCATAGGTCAACTTGCATGCCAAATTTGAGCAAAATCGGAGTGGTCATGGTGAACATGCCTAGGTGATCTGTCATGGAATTGCCCATTGAGTAAAAAGCGAGGCCGCTCGGTAAGCAAATCCTCGCCGCCCTGCCGCTGTTCTGGTGGCTGGCGGGCTCACCCAAGGCACGCACTCTATGTGCCCACTCTAAATGGGCACCTTTATCCTACCCTAAAAGTTGCAGGATTTTGCATAATAAAACACGCAAGGAAATTACAAATTATTTTGGCCTTAGTCAGGAAAAAATCCATACAATACACTGTAGGCCATCTGGGACTCTCGTGCTCCGACGGCGCAAGCAATTTTGCGCCGAAATTTTAGGCTAGGCAGATGTGCGCCGAAAGTTTAATCTTATTTGTACCAAATTCAACGTTTTTTGCCCTCATAGCACATGTAATGCTCATACTTAGCTCTGCCTTAACCCGCGCATGACTGGGGTATTTTCCATAACGCGTGTGACTGGGGGGGGGGGGGGGGGGCTCTCCAGAGCCCCCTCCTATCTCCGAAACTACTTGGCCGATCGTCAAAATTCAAACGGCGTCTGATAGCCCTGGAAAAACTGTCGAGCGAAACCTATTTTCATTGACTTCAAGGTCACCGATGACGTCACAGTTCAGGTCAAAGTAAAAATTATCGACATTTTGCTAGTTCACAAGTTAGGCTCTGACCGCCGGCTGACAAGTCCGATCAAGCTCATTTTTGGTTTACGCACTCCGTGATAGATGCCTTAGATACCCTTAGGGCAACAAACTTTTACTTCGAATTTTTAAGGTCAAGGTCAGGTCATCCTAGGTCACGAAAATTGTATATCATGTATCGGTCACGTGACGCATGTTTTACGTCCATTTTACTGGTAGATTTCAAAAATAGTGTCGTCTGTGTCATTTGAGGTCATTGTCAGCTGAATTTACCGGAGGTCAGGTGACTTTGCAGGTCAGAAAGGTCAAATTTAGAAAACGAAATTTTTCGACAAAAAAGGTGCCTATCAGATGCAGTTTGAGCTCAGGAACACGATGGTGCCAATTATATTGCTGTACGACGTCAAAAACGTACTGAAAAATGGATTTGAAAAATATAAAATTGTAAAATTTTGACAATAATGCGAATAACTTGGCTATTTTTGAAGATATTGAACTGAAACTTGCTAGTGTAGTTCATCAGAGTGTGTTCTATCGCATTTATTACGGTTTTTGCGAATAGTCAAAAACTTATTGAAACAAACAAACAAAACAAAACATTTATTAAAAACAAAAGATATTTTTTTTGTAATAGTAAATATATATTTTTCAAAATTTCAAAATTTTGAAAATTCGAGATAGCAGTTTGATAGCTACGTGTATTTGTATTCTACTCATGCAAAGAAAATGGATTTAGCTTCAAAACTGAGCTCTTGAGAGCGTTTGCCGTAATTCAATATTTTGCATCAAAATCGGCCGACATGACGTCCCTCTGACGTCATTTCCGGCCAAACTATGGTAGCTAGAAAGTTGAAATTTTAACACAAAGTGTCAAATTGATGCCGCTGAGGGTACCCCAAGTTGCGTGTGGATCCGTCTAACGGTTTAGAAGATATGGCTGAACAACGGGAGGGGGGGGGGCTCTGTAGAGCCCCCCCCCCAGTCATGCACGGGTTAAATGTTGAAAAGTTTGATGAGAAATAGCAAGGAGACTGTATAAAAGGCGAGTTGTACAAAAATGTTTCCCGGCACGAGTTCATAGCTCTTCCGAAAAGAAATAGAGTACACAATGCCGGTATACGGATGTGTTACCCGTTCGCTAGGTACTACTACCAACTGCCTGGCCCATGATGCAGCCAGCCTGTTGTGCCGCATCATGGCACAGCAGGCTGGCTGCATGTGCCAATATGTAATCTTCAATGCTGTTTGTTTTACTTTTCACAATGAAGGCGTATGGCAGCTCGTGAATAGTGCTTCTCTTTTTGTAGAATTTTGTTGCAGTTATTATATTTTTTCTTTTGGGAAGTTAGTGAAGGTGAATATGTCAAGAATTTTCGGCAGCCTTTAAGCAGGCGTCACACTTCAGTGTTTACGGCCGAAGGTGCGGTGACCTATATAGTATATACCTATAGATCGTCGAACGCATAGTTCACACGCAGCTGTATACTTACTTTGACTCGAACCACCTATTTTCGTGTACGCAGCATGGCTTTCGTCGCCACCACTCGACCGAGACGGCCCTTATAAGAGTAACAGACCGCGTTCTTCAGGGTATGGACAACGGCCAAATATCTCTTTTAGTACTATTAGATCTCAGTAAATGCTTCGATGTGGTTAGCCATTCAAAACTGATTGAAAAGCTTGAACTTTATGGGGTAGAAAGCACTTGGTTCTCAAATTACTTATCAGACCACTATCAGCAAGTTAGACTTTGCTTTCCAGATGGTCGTCAGCTTCTATCCAAGGCGGCTAGAAACCCTATCGGAGTGTACCAGGGCACCTCATTGGGGCCCCTCTTGTACAGTATTTTTGCAAACGACATCAGCCTATACGTCGGCGACGACGTTAGCATCACTCAGTACGCCGATGACACGCAGATTCTTGTTACTGGACACAAGCGTGACATTGCGAGTCTCATTCGGCGCATGGAGTTAGCCCTGTGCACTTTATTCCAGTGGTTCACCCAAAATCAGATGAAAATTAACTCTAGCAAAACTCAACTTATCGTTTTTGGCACACGTCATATGCTCCAGGGTCTTCCCAAGATTTCCATTAAAGTAAATGGTGTGACTGTGCAGGAGGTTGAGCGAGTAAAGAATTTGGGGCTGGTTATGGACCGACACTTATCTTTTGAACCGCATGTCAACCAACTGGTTGCAAAGTGCACCGGGCTACTTATAGCTTTGAGCCATGCGAGGCATCGTTTACCTGAAGGTGTGCTACCAGTGATCGTGAGTGGCTTGGTTATTTCTCTGATTCGATACTGCATTGTTGTATACGGAAACTCAACTACACACTCAGTGACGCGCATTAAGAAACTGTTAAACTTTTGCGCAAGAGTGGTGTCAGGGCGGAAAAAGCGGGAACATGTGCGTGATGTGTTGAGCGAGTTGAACTGGTTGCCTGCCGAGGACCTCGTGATGTATCGTACACTGTGTCTGCTGAAAGCCATCCTCACCTACGAACAACCGGCTGACTTGGCGAGTCACTTTCGAACGGCGATGAGTGTGAGGCAGAGATCGACCAGGCAGGACGACCATCTTGTTTTACCACGCATCAGAACAGAGTCAGGGAGGAGAATGTTCATCTACCGGGGGGCCCGAGCATATAATGCCCTACCACCCTCCGTACGGGACGGACGCACCGCGGCTTTCAAAAACGCTTTGCGGATACACATGGGTCAGGCGCGGCAGATGCAGGTGTGAGCGTGCTCGTGTGTTCTTACTGTGGTACCTTTTAGCATTCTTTCATTGGGTTAGTTGCCTTTTGCATTGTTTTATGTCGTATCAGTGTCGTGTGTGTATGCCTTTTATCCCACAACTGACGTAAGCACATGAAAAGCCGGTGTATGTTTACCTGGATGAGCTTGAAATACATTCTGAATTCTGAATTCTGAATACCTTAGCGGTGACAGGCTGTGGCCTTGGACGGCCGCAAGTTTATTGGGTATATGGTTAGGTTTATTTTCGAATGTTTGAGGGCCCATACTATCGATGGGGTGTAACCACAGCTAAACTGGTTAGCTCGTTAATGACTGTATGCTGGCCACTAGTTTCAGGTTGGTCGCCATGTCGTCCCGTCGCGCCGCCACCCGTCGTGGGGTCACCAAGAAGCGTGCCCAGCGCGCCACCTCCAATGTATTCGCCATGTTTGCACAAGAGCAGATCCAGGAGTTCAAAGAGGCCTTCAACATGATCGACCAGAATCGCGACGGATTCGTCGACAAGGAGGACCTTCATGACATGCTTGCCTCTCTAGGTTGGTCTAAATACTATTGGTTTGAGCTACCTATTGGTGTTTACTAATTTCTGGCATTAAAATGCTTTATACATATATATGTATGATATATCCGTCCTTTATTTTACCTACATACTACCATATGATGGTTGTCCGAGAAATGACGCGGGAACGTCATTTGCTGAGTAGCGGAAGATCGGTGGCTTGCTAGTTAAATGTATGGACAGTTATGTTTATTTTCGAATGTTTTATTGGTGTTCGCACACGTCTTTTTCATCAGGTTTACATTGGTTGCTGAATAGTGTCCAGTGGTTCTTAGACTGCCATGTAACAATGTTGGCTCATTGGTGGCCGTGCATATTGCACAACGGGTGGGGTAATTTGAACATGTGGGGCAATTTGAACATAGTGTGAATAACAGAAAATTACGGACAATCCATAAGTGGCATGACAATAAGACCAATGAGAGAAATTATCGTAACTAAAAGGGCTATCATATGAACGGGGTTTAAAGTTTCAGGGAATGGAGATGGTGACGCACAGTGTAAAAAATCAATTTCGCAAGGAAAAACGCCTATCAACACGACATTGCAACTTCATTGCAGCGCAAAATCTTGCATTGCTAGCGCCTAATACGCAACGGCTTTTGTTGTATAATGACCTAATCAGTGCCTTTAATCCAAAAAAATTGCTTTTGAACCCTGTTTTTTAAAATGGCAAAATAACTTTTAGCGTGGGGTAATTTGAACATAGTGTGAGAATTTCAATGAAGACAGGGATAGCTCCGAAAAAACAACGCTCCCAGTTTTTTTTTGCCAATATTTTCGACCCAAGGCAGTAGCAGATAAGTGATGCCAGTTTTAGAAAATTTACGTCTAATATCCGTCTAATGTCCGGCATTTTTGTTGATTTTCCGTCCAAAAATGTTAAAGTCAACTATTTGTCCAACTATGTCCGAAAATTATGCAGCTATCAACACTCAAAACCGTCATTTATATTGCTTATCATGTAATTTCACCAGCCGAAAAGTGTTCATTATATTGAGAGCTTAACAAGCTTTCCATTCGCCAATCAATGCTATGCACGATTACTTTATAAAAAGCGCTGAAGTGTAGCAAGCCATCGTCCAATGTTGTCCAGTCTGCTACCTTTGTCCAACCAATTCCGAATTGGACATTGGACAAAATCAGAACTCCAAATGTCCAGGTTTCGATTGGCACCACTTTACCAGATGTAGTACGGTTGGGAGAGTTTTTATCGAACAAAAATGATAGACGTTCTGTTAATTGAAGAGGGGCGAATTCTGTCAACTGACCGGTGTCAAGCGTGCATATATTGATACTCTGCAACTGTTATTTTTGCTGTTGTGTTGATTTTTCAAGTGAAGGTATGTTTAGAATTGTTCTGCCTATTTGTTTATGGGTCAAACAACATCGGTGCTGGCGAGACTATCGTTTTTATGACAGGTAAAGGCAGTATGTTCAAATTACCCACGGTGGGGCAATTTGAACACACCGTGACTTGGTGGAGAAGTGAGGCTATGCTATTCAAGGTATGCTCGGCTCGTCCAAAAATGAGGCTTGCATGGTGAAAGCAAGTGACACTTGCGCTACTGAAGCAGTTTTTCTTCATCCAGGGTTGAACTGGAATTTGGTACAACGGAGAAGACGTAAAAATATGTTCAAATTACCCCACACTACCCTATTGGCTCCAACTCAGCAGGGACCTACCTGTTCAGTCTCTCTGACACTTTGTGCCGCCGTTCTCTCTGCTACAGGCAAGGACCCGACCGACGAGTACCTGGAGGGTATGATGGGCGAGGCGCCGGGCCCGCTCAACTTCACTATGTTCCTGACGCTGTTCGGCGAGCGGCTGCAGGGCACCGACCCCGAGGAGGTCATCAAGAACGCCTTCGGCTGCTTCGACGAGGAGAACTCGGGCGTCATCTCTGAGGAGTTTCTGCGCGAGATCCTCACCTCCATGGGCGACCGATTCAGCCAGGATGATGTAAGTAGTGTAACGGGAGAGGAGGGCTGTATACGAATGTATCTTAATAATATTTATTATTGCTTGTAATTCTTTCTTCGGACTAGGAGGGCTTCGTTTTTATTTTTGTTTTCTTCTGCCGTATAGCTTTAAATTATTCTTCTCGCGCTTGATGGTTTTCATTTTGCATCCTAGTTCAATCCATGCTTTTATTGAGTTGAATTTGTTCCATTTGCAATAGAATATTTGACATTCAGCTGGTTCTCTTCTACCACGAATTCGATGTAATGCCTACAACAACGCGCTTGTTACCGAAATAGAAATAAGCCACCGTAGGGCTCGGCTCCATCAGATACCTAATCTGTGGTGCAGCTTGCTGCTCCTATGCTCTTTCCGGAGTGGTTGAAACGTTCTGGGGTTGTTTTGAACTGTGATGACAGTGAGTTTGAATTAATTTGTCTCTGTTTTAGGTGGACGACATGTACAAAGAGGCACCCATCAAGAATGGTATGTTCGACTACGTGGAGTTCATCCGTATTCTGAAGCACGGAGCTAAGGAGAGGGACGAACAGTAAACGCCGACGGAAAATCACGCAACGCGCTTTTCAGCACGGGCTGCTGACTGCTAGATTGTGACGAACGGATATGACCAATGGGGAGCAGACTGTCCAGTATATTTATTGGCCAACTTTTAACTTAATCTAGATGATCAGCGGGCGATAGCCCCTAAAACATAGCTGCCTGCCAAGATGCACAGCGTGTGCACTTTCGGAGGCCAGCTGTATTTTTCTATCAGTCGACGGCAGGAACGTGATTTTAAGAGCGACTTTGAATAATGTGGTGGGAGTGTTTTGCGGCGGCAGCGTGATATTGCCGTTCTTGTAGTAACTATGCTTATTGCTTTTGCTGTTATGCTAACATTCTATGAGGACTCTACGCGTGGAAAGCACATCTTCCTTTACAAGTGTTATTGCCATTTTAACGGTTTTGTAAGAATACAATCGCAAAACTGAATAAATTTTTGGATTCAATTATGGCATGTTTAGTGTTTACCACGTGATACGAGGATTCGAATTGCCCGCTCATGGCTCTTAGATTTAGGTGAGTGAATTACTGCTACAGACTGTATTATTGGCCGGTCACTGTTGTAGCCAGCCCGACCAGATTATCTGTTGGCGTTGTTAACGCGAGAATTGCCCATGAATAGGTAAACTTCTGCGGGGAGTGCTGTGACAATTGACATATGTATGCTGCAGGGACTTTTATCTGGGACTTTTATATAGATGACAGACCAAAGGATGCCACCAGTATAACGCCTTTTGGGGCGACTAACGGAGCGAGCGAGAGGGCGGGCCTTGCACGTGCGAAATTTCGAGGGGGTACCTCCAACTGACTTGTGCACGGCACCCTACTAACCGGTCTCTAGCGATGTGCCAAATTTGGGCACAATCGGCCAAGCCGTTCTCGAGATCTGGAAGCGGCACCCTGCACGTGCGCACGTGCAAGATGGGTCCCAACTGACTTGTGCACGGCACCCTACTAACCGGTCCCTAACTGTATACCAAATTTGAGCGCAATCGGTCGAGCCGTTCTCGAGATCTGGAAACGACCCCTGCACGTGCGCACGTGCAGCAACACCCCAACTCTGGCACATGGATATGCAGTGCCTAATGGGTTCCTACCTACATGCCAAGTTTCAGCGCAATCGGCCAAGTAGTTACCGAGATATTGCAACAATTACAAAACTGACACCTCTTCGTTTTGCACGTGGCACGTGCATAAGTGGTCACCCAAATGCATCGGGAATAGTCCAATACTTGGTAGAAGGAATGAAGCTACCCTACAAAAATTACCGCATGTAAATCGGTCAAGTGGTTGCTGAGATATAAGCCTCGCAAAAGCGTCCGCACGGCCGGCCGGCCGCTCATACTCGGAAATTTCCGTTAATCTAAGGAAAGACTACGCTCGCTTCGCTCGCTCCGTAATAAAATGCTTTCATGTCACTATTGCATCGTATAGCCTTCAGTCACATGGTTTCGTGTTGCCGTCAACGGGCAGCGAAATCGACAGAGAATAGAAGCATTTACATGATGCTCGTCAATGCTCGTGGCTGATGAAGTATTTTCGGTTTGGCAGTCTGATATGGTAGCTCATACAAGCATCTTCAGCGGCGCGACTGCTACGAACTATACGCAGCTCTATTGTGCTCATTTTGCCTGTCGCTAGCAAAAACCCGCTTGCGGTTGCAAAATAGTGAAGAACGAACAAATCAATGTTCGATATGCAAAAAAGCAGCGAAACTTGCAGATACTGTAGAACAGGATGTTAGTGAGTCCCGCATTTCGCTAGGCAGACAGGAAGGCGTAACGATTGTGTCAGATGGTGCAGCAATGTCAAAAACAAATTAAAGGGACCCTCCCACCTTAACATTAGTTTTGAGTTGAGATAGCCAAGTTTGCGGCCAGGCTCAGAAACCACCATTTATCTTGTTCGCAACCCCCGCAGCTTTATGGTGTTCAAGAAATTTCTTCCCTTTACTTGCAGGGTGGGACCAGCTTGGTCCCTATCTCTTAACCATTACGGGAATCTGATGACGTCATCAGGCTTTCGAACGTCCGTTAAATGTTTGACTAAAACGTTTTGTAGCACGCGGTGGTATACGCTGCTTTGCGCGCAACAAATGCCGCACTTTCAAATAAAGTCGCTAGGAACAGCGGAGATCCCAAAAAGTAAACAAAAGTAAAAGTCTAATATCTTGAAAACCGGTGAATATTTTTCGATGAAATTTGGTAGATATTCGTTTTTGCTCTTTCTGAACCAAGCGACATCACTTTCATGCCAATTCATTAACTTTTTTGAAGGTGGGAGGGTCCCTTTAATGGGACTTTGGAGACAATCTAGTTAGGGCCTAGGGGGATGGCTGGCCTGAAAGGAATGACAAGCCTTTAAATATTAATTCTGCAGCATACACTAAACATTCTAGTTTTTATGCAGGCAGGTGCACATTTTGGACGACGGTGAAAAAAAAATCGCCTGGGGCGATTTGATCAAGGTTCGTGAAATTTACACGTGACGTTTAGCATGTAGAAGGCCGACAAAGGGGGAGAAGCTCCAAATGTCACGTGACTAATATGCCCTCTGGCGCCCTGTTTTCACCGGCGTCCCACATTTTAACCCTAGTTGGTGTGGTCTGGTGGCTGGTGTTGATCTATACCACCTTTTCTACACCTTTTTAGGCACACTTTCAAAAAGTTAAAGACCAAATTCAAAATATTCACATGCATTTTGAGCCTAAACTTTTTGAATCAGTCTTCAACTTTTTGAAATCGCACCTTAAAGGTGTATTGAATGTCCATGCTGTTGCCTGTTCTCATGCTTTGCAGACTGGAGAATGGAGATTGGAGAAAGAAATTACATAATTTTATGTGACGTAATATGGAAATTAAAACTTATAATGGTCAACACATTGCTTTAATAATTTATGCATTGTTTGATTTTTCTGCATGGCATCTTGCTGGTAACAGACAAATATTATTTTACAGCAGTTGATTTATTACTGTGTTACAGGCCCTTCATTCCACAATGGATTCAGACAGTGATGATGATAATGTTCACTTTGGTACACCCCTTGAGCCTCTTGAGGAAGGTAAGTGACCTGTTTTTCCTTAGGGTCCATGCTACATAAGGTTAATTTTGAATATTAGAGGTTGAAATTGCATTTACAAAAGTTATATTGCTTCAGCCAGGCAACTGTAATTTAATTTGATAATTTCATTTATGTACATGGTTGATATTGCAGTGAAATTCTTGCATATACTTAATTTTTCTTCTCTATACTTAATTTTTCTTCTCTATATAATTCTCAAGCAGTAGATCCAGTTAGTTCAGACCCTTTTGGCTCTGGATATTGATCTTTATTTTGATCAGTTATCTAAATAATTAACAGAATAAGAATACCTAGCTGCATACCAACAGTTTTTGCCGGATGGCCTGCACTTTCTCTTTAAATACAAAGGCACCTCCATACCATGACCAACCACTGCAAGTAATAATAACCCCATATTGAAATACCTAGTGGAAGATAATGTTTTCCTGTGTTTTACTATTTTTGAAATTAACAGAAAGTCCAAGATTGAATCTTCATTGTGTTAAACTGTGGGCTTGTAATATTTTGCTTTCCAAAGTCCAAACACTTCCTTGTAGAAAGCCATGTTAAGGTTTTATGACTAACATTTGTCAAAAATGTTGATTTATCAAACTAGGTGGAACCTCACAGCCATTTCTAAAAGTATCTGATTTAAACAGGAAGTAAGTCATGCAATTCATTCATATGCCCATGTTTGCTAGGGAGCGCCGCTAAGCGTCGTCCGCCGGCTCTTGAAGACCAGACGGTACGGGACAGTCGCGGCCGACAGCGGTTCCACGGCGCCTTCACCGGCGGCTTTTCTGCGGGCTTCTTCAACACGGTCGGCTCCAAGGATGGCTTCCAGCCGGCCTCTTTTGTGTCGTCCCGCAGCACGCGCGCCGAGCGGCGACCGGCGCGGCCCGACGACTTCATGGATGATGAGGTGCGCGGGCGACTCGGCTACGGCTTTTTCCTCGGCCAAGGGCAATAAGGAGGGGTGTCAGTATTTTATGGATAGAAATGGTACTCGCCCCCTGAGATGTGAGCGTTAAGCTTATTTTTTATGCTGATGAATGAGGATGTTTTAATGATATCCTTTTTAGCATTGTATTTGATCGCCTTATGTGCGTGCATGTTTTGGCTAAGATCAGAGTACAGTTTGCTGTTCCACCTTCACTTTCTTACATACTGTAGTGTTCTCTATGCCCTTACCGTCCCCGTTGGCCTCGGGACGCCCTCTCTGTCACACCCCGACCCCTGCAGGACCGTGGGGAGCACGGTATCGCGCCGCAGCGCGTCCAGGCCAGGGACGAGTTCCGACCGACGCCCCCCGGCGGCGTCAAACGCAGCCGGCCCCAGTTCGACGAGGGACCCATTCCCGGGGAGCCGGTACTCAGTCAGCTGGTGCAGCCGGTCAGGTGAGCGGGGAACACGGGCCCAAACCTTCAGTGCATTTGACAGAGGGCACATAACAGGCTAAAGTGGGTGAACGAAAATTATAGAATAGGAAGAAGTGTTGCTAGTTTGGGATTATGACTAGTACTTTGACGATATGTTTGTGATGTGTTACGGATGCTATGCATCAGCGCTCATCACTGCTTGTTTTTTTTTTTTGTGTCACGGTATTATTACGTTATGTGTCGTTAGTTTGCTAGTGTACGTTTAATCTGTTGCGTTGTGGGACTGCAGTTCCCATCAGTAGTTCGATTACACTGGTCAGAATTAATCCGTTTAGCCCTGCACTAATGATCTCATCCGTGCCGCTCACACAGGGACACGGTTGGTGTTCGGATTCTAAAGGCGATGGGATGGCGGCCCGGGCAGGGCATCGGACCCCGCATCACAAAAAAGGAGAAGAAGAGACAGAAAAAGGTAATTATTAGCGCTATATCTCGGCAGCTGGAATCATATCATCATCATCAATAACGTTCATGACGAGCCATGCAGCGATAATACACAAAAAATGATCATCTGTCGGCTGTCGCTGGTGGAAATGTTTCCGTGGTAACATCTTCAAAATTTCAACATGTACGGACACTGCTTGCAATGGATGATATTTACGTATGATTAATCTAGACTTGCAAGAAAAGGAAAATGGGTTTGTTTATTGTCTCCATTTTCATTATCCGCTGCAAATTTACATACGCCAGCGATAAGTTGCAGGACAGGGCATACATTGTTTCACATTTTATCTTAACTGTTTTCAACTCAGCGACGATTCGTACAATTGTCATATAACCCCGTCTCCTACTTTCCTGCTCTGTCAGGTGTACGGCTGCGCGCTGCCGCCGGGCGCCGAGCCCACCGCCGCCGCTCCGTCCGACTCCGACTCCGACTCGGACTGGGACTCTGCGCTACGGGAGGTACTCCTGGCGCCGGACGACTTCGAGGCGCCCCTGGTGCGGCCGAAGCACGATCACATGGGCCTGGGGTACCGCGGCCTGGACCGACACTCTGTGCTCGGCGCCGCCGCGGGCGATACCACGCTGCGCTACAGGGACAAGGCGGGCAAGGTGGCCATCAGGGGACAGGTAAGAGCCGGTGATACATGCTGAGATCGGTACTGGGCGGGGCTGGGAGCTTGTGTTACTGAGGATTGAAGCTGACTTGAGTTGTAATGGGACGTTGCCTGGGATGCCGGATGACACATTGGAAAAGTAAGAATGGCTTTGAACTGTTGGTTGTAGTGTAGGTGAAAGGGATTCGTTTTCATTTTCGCTAAGTTCTAGGCTCATTGTTCCATTTATTCTAATTTGATCCGGAGTTCGTCAAGGTAACTTTCTCTGTCTCGCGTCAGGCGTTTGGTGTGGGTGCATTTGAAGACGAAGACGATGATATTTACGGCACCGAAGATATGTCCAATTACGACTTCGAGTCGGCTCCGGAAAAGCCTACCTCTCGTCCCGCGCCCGGCAGCGCTGACCGCCTGGCGCGGACCCTCGCCGGGTTCCGTCTGTCGGAGGGTAAACGGGCGACTCGACCGCGCTACCCGCCGCCGCCACTGCCTCCTGGCTTTGTGCCCCGCCACCGGGCGCGCGCGAGCCGCTTCGAGCCGCGTCCTGAGGAGCGGCGGGGATTGGAGCGGCACCGCCTGTCGGCCGGTCGGAGGGCAGAGATGATCGGCGAGCAGCGGCCTGCGGACCCAGTGGATTCCTCGCCAGCTGCGGCGCGGACGGAATCTCCGAGCGGAGCACAGTCGGAGGCTCAGCCCGCCGCTCCGGTCGCCGCAGGTCTGCCGGGCCGACCGGAGTCCGAGCGGCCCTCCCAGCCGGCAGACAGCCCCGCGGTGAAGACAGAGCCTGGCGCAGTGCCGGCGGACGCGGAGAGACTGAGGGAAGTACATCAGCTGCTGGCGGAGGGCGGCGACTCGCCGGCCGCCGCCGCTCCCGCCCTGAAACCGTTCGCCAGCGACCCGGAGAAGCAGGCGCGGTATGAGAAGTTCCTGAAACTACAAGCCGCCAATAGGAAAGGTGAGAGATGAAAGAGAACACCTCTGAGGTCAGTTTTTAGAGTGGGAAGGGAAAAAATGCACAGATAGCAGAATGCATGCTGTGTTCTACGAACTGTTTAAGAGATGATAGACGGAAGATGGAAGTTCATAATGTATTTTATATTACCGCCTGCTGCTCTGCCTTGATGACCTGACCCATCTCTGTCCCGTGTTACTCGTCCGCCTCTCCTGTCTGACCCGTCTCCTTCCCTGCCAGAGGACTACCACCTGCTGGCAGCCTCTATGACCTGACCGGACCCGGCCTCCCCCGTCTGACCCGCCCCTCTCCCCTGCCAGAGGACTACCACCACCTGCTGCCCGCCTCGATGACCTGACCGGACCCCTGCCCTCACTGACCCGCCCCTCTCCCCTGCCAGAGGACTGCCACCTGCTGCTTCCTCCTTCGATGACCTGACCGGACCCCTGCCCTCACTGACCCGCCCCTCTCCCCTGCCAGAGGACTACCACCTGCTGCTGCCCGCCTCGATGACCGACTGGGAGCGACAGCGAGAGGTGAGCGAATTCCACCGCTCGGCGCTCATATTCCGACCGCTGGCCGCCTCCCTGGCCGACAAGTTCGTCTCGGCGGGTACCTCCGACCAGGAGAAGCCGCCGGCACCGGGCGAGGCTGCCGCCGGACGGAAGGAGTCGACCGATCCGGCTACCCAGGCGGCTCGGAGGCGGATGTTCGGCTTCCTGACGCGGCAGACCCAGGAGTGGCACCCGGCTCCGCTGCTCTGTCGACGGTTCAACGTCAAAAACCCGTACCCACAGTGAGTCAGATCGAACAGACAGATGGTTATCCAACAGGTCACATGTAGTCTCTCTTCGTTTTGAATATTTTAGTCTCTCTTCGTTTTGAATATTTTTACGGGACTTTTCATACCTTTTGTGATTGTGATACGGAGTTTTTATGCTATCATGAGACTTTCATTTTGCACTGATCGTCGGATGGCAACTGAACATCATTGATATTTCCATTCTTCCATTTTAATTTTTACCTGCTGGCCATTACACGTTAATTTTGCCTCAGCCTATATGTGTAGGCATTGCAGTAGGACACCGGCACCTTTGCGCTGTCCTAACCACCATTACGTATTTGTTCCCACAGCTCCAGTATAGTCGGTACGCTGGGTCTGGCCAGCGGCGCCGCCTCCATGTCCGCGCCCGTGCTGCCTACTCCGACCCCCACTGCTGACGCGCCAGCAGCCCCCAAGCCGCGGCTGCGCTGGGACGATGTGCTGTCAGACGAAGAGGGTGGAGGGACGGATACGGCGGCCGGAGCTGGCGACGGAGCCATGGCGGTGAGTGGATGGATGAAATGGGCTGCGGATAATGGATTTGTGGTTGTGCTTCATAATGTCACGTTGATGCAGAAAGTCTGAAGTTAGGTATAGGCTATTTCAAGTGGAGTATTTTATCCAGCTAGGTCGTTCTCCCAGAATTCCAGTCGTTATGTCTATTCGATGTGTGAAACAATTTGAGTCCGAATGCTCTTCGCCGCGATCGAAGTAATCGTCTTTTTTATTTCAAAAGGATTCAATGACGTGTAGATATCAAACATGCATGTGGGAACGACAATAAATTAACAAGTCCTGTTTTCTCCACAGCCCAGCGGTTCTCTCGCCGGCTCTTTGCTGGCTCTCCCGGCACCTAACACCGCCGGCCCGCCACCGGCCACCACAGCACCAGCCCAGAAACCATCCCCGGACCTCTTCAAGGCCATCTTTGACGACTCGGACACCGAGTCTGAGTCGGAGGACGCCCCGGCGAAGGAGGCCAACTCACCGGAGACTCCTCCGCTGGTGGGCGGGGCTCAGCCGATCGCCGCCACTGACAATCAGCTAGCCGCCGCAGCCGAGGAGGGAGCGACGCGAGCGGAGCCTTCCCGCTCCTCTCCTCCAGTTGAACCACAGGGACAAACAGGAAAGCCAGTCGGACCCTCTGGCCGGCCGACTGCCGCGTCTTTCTTCAACCAGGCCCCGTCCGCCGCGGCCAAGAGGCAGGGATTCAGCCTGTTTGATAATGTTGATCTGGACGAGCTGAACAGCTGGCGAAGGGGTGGATCCGGTGGCGGTGGGAACGGGGAGAGTGCGGCAGACGGTCCGGAGAAGGGACAAAGCGCCGCGCCAGCCGCCACTGTCCCGGCGTCGCCGGTGGGGAGCTTCAGTCCGGGCTCAGAGGACGAGTACGGTCCCCGTCTACCGCCGTCCGCGCCCACCGCCGCTACCACGTCCTCCTCCTGTCTGCCAGTGAGCTGTATGGGGAGGAAGAGGAAGAGGTCCGACAGTGACGCCGCCGAGTGGCGCGAGATGTCTCCGAACGGGCACAAGAAAAAGAAGAGCAAGAAACATAAGAAGAGTGATAAGAAGAAAAAGAAGAGTAAGAGAAGGGGCAGTGGCAGTGATAGTTCAGACTCTGATGATGTGGATAGGACGTTATTGAAAAAGCTCAGGGATGTGGTGATGAAAAAGAAGAAAAAGAAGAAGAGCAGCTCTCGACACTGAGAAATTTCCACCGATGCTCGCTTGCTGACCGGCTGTGGACTTTCAATATGGTGAACGATTCGCGATTGGGCTAATTACAAGTATGTGCCATACTGGCATACTGTGTTCGGCATGACCCCTGAATCCAAGGAGTGTTACTTTATGTTCGATCTTTGGATGGTGATAGTGACGTTTTCCTGCCTTTTCATTTGAGCCTTATGGCCTGAAGGCCGACCGGTGTGACCCAGCCGCACAAGCGAAGTTCAGCTTATCGCTGTCCTTCCCAAAGGCGTAAGTCGTCCTCAGGAAAAGTGCCGTTTGACGTGATGCGATAATATTGTGACGTGATCTCGCCAATTTCGTGTAATGTCCTGCGTGTCCAATAGCATTGGCGCCAGCCCTGTCCAGTGTGCATCCTTAGAAATGTAACGTGCTCTGTTCATAGGATGCGAAATGTTCGGCAGACTGATGTCTGCAGTCTGGAACAGGCAATAGGGTGCAGTTGTCCTTACTAATGGTGATGTTTTCGCGAGTTATATGATTGTAGACATGTGCTGTTTACTTTGATAAATGAACCAGTCCACGCACATGTCAGTTTCTCATCGTTACTTGCTTCTTCCATCGCACTGTTAGTGGCACATCGCAAACACAACGCTTCATCCTCTATATACCGAGCCTATATTTCGCTTGGCAGCATCTGCATGTCATTGCAAACTAATGGGACGAGTCACAACCCT
This sequence comes from Amphibalanus amphitrite, assembly GCF_019059575.1. Lineage (NCBI taxonomy): Eukaryota > Metazoa > Arthropoda > Thecostraca > Balanomorpha > Balanidae > Amphibalanus > Amphibalanus amphitrite. The sequence continues at coordinate 98,696 of NW_024883242.1, forward strand.
ATGTCGATCAAGCAGCCGCACGATATACTGTTCAGAAAACAAAACCCAGTCAGCAAGGTACGCAGCAAACAAAATCACCGGCTACGCAAAGCGCACAGTCTGCCATTGAGGCGCCCAAGGTGGCTGCCCTCCACCAATTCGACGCGTGCCCGCACCTTACTACGTCTGTCCCCGCCGTCCCCCACTCAATACCATCCCCGGCATCCTCCAGCCCTGAGCAGGCCGCTGTATTTACACGGGGAAAACTCAGGCTGCATATCGGGGCAATCCCTTCCGTCGGCTGCTGATGTCGCCCCTCACTGACGACCGTGAGGGGGTCGAGCTGACTGGGGGAATACTTTGCACCACTCGGCACAATATCGCGCTTCATTCGACACCGCACCTTCCGCCTGACACGCACTGGAGACTCGGAGGGCGTCGATTCCGCGATAGTCTGGTGCTGGGGTTCAGTGCGGATGCGTTTGCTGCTGCCTCGGCTAGGTCGTGAGGGGTCCCGGTCTTGGCGGCAAAAGGGCGGCTAAAGAGTAGGTGCTTCTGGGTTGTTCAGCCATAGCCTTGGAGGTGAGAGACGTCACACTCGCCTTGCACTTCATCCTCGCGCGCGGAGAGCGTATAACAGAAAACTACGACAATTGGGCGGGAGCTCTGCACCAGACGAGATGCGGTACCGGCCCCACATCGCCAGGTCAGCTGAGAGCCAGATAAGGACTCGCATCGCCATCCGCTCAGTCCCAGATCCGCGCGTCACCAGCCACCACGGGTATAAGTTAACACAACAGCTAACACACCAGATACTAGAATTAAATAGCTACCGAGCGCGCCGCCCTCTCTCTCTCTCTCTCTCTCTCTCTCTCGTTCTCCCTATCACACAGCGGAGCCGGCCAGCCGGCGGAGCGTCTCGCAGTTGGGAGCTCGCCGCGCGCTCCGCACTGCAGGCTGCCGCAGCGGAGCGGCGGCCGCCCGCCTGAGCCTGACTAGCGTGGAATGTGGAGCGTGCAGCGGCAGCGGCAGCGGCAGGCAGATCATTGCTGGCGGCCGCGCGGGTCCGGACGACCGCCAGGCTAGCGGCTAGCCAGCACTCCGGCACGGGGTCCGGACGACCGCCAGGCTAGCGGCTAGCCAGCGCTGCGGGTTCAGCCGTGGTTTGGCTAGCGCTCCCACGTGGTTAGCGACACTCCCACACTTTGATGGTCTGGTCGACGCTGCCGGTGACGACAAACGGTGCCGTCCGATGCATATCTGCGGGTACGGGATCAGCCCGGGTCACGTTAGGTGCCATTGGACGAGATCAGCCCGGGTCACGTTATGATGCCATTGGGTATGTTACCTAAAGACGTGTATCACAGATTGACCTGCTTGGTCGGACAAAAGCCTAGGAGGCAGATATTAGGCATCTTTGTATAACCGGGGACATAATTTGAACGCATGCACCTTTGTGCCAATGTGAATGAAAATCGAAGCTAAAATGATTAATTGCTACGGCCATTCGCTTTCACAGGCGACCTCAACAAACAACAATAATTTAAGGGTAAGACAGGGAAGCGTACGAGTCATTAGAAAGGAATTAAATGAACGGTATAAACAGGACAGGGAACTAGACGTGTCCATTTATAACGTTACTCTTAGCAACATAGGTGAACGAGGAACACCACCACCATGTTAGTCACACATTCTGTCGAACAGCATCAACCAACCAGTCAAAGCTGCAGATACACATGTAGCTAACTTAGAACATTGCTTCAGTCGTAGCCGACATCCTGCTGAGTTCATGTTAAGAAGTCCAAATGGATAATGGGTAGGTACACCAGTCGAACAAAGGATTTTTAGCTTCAGCAATTATTGATGTCAGTGCTGGAGCACCCACCTATTGAGGTGCAGAAGTGCTGGTGAGCCTCCAGGGTGCGGTGGCACCGCTTGGCCTTAATGGTCCATATCTTCACCGTCTTGTCGTCGGACGCAGAGAGAAGCAGCAGTCCGCCCGGGTGGAAGACCAGGCCGCGCACCCAGTTATCGTGGCCGATCAGCGTGAGCAGGCACAGACCAGAGCTGGCGTCCCATATCTGACAGGGGGGTAGGGCAGGCAGTGTCAGCAGGCATAGGCCAGAGCTGGTGTCCCATATCTGACACAGGGATTGACGGTCTCAGTGGACAGTGATATCAGCGTGAGCAGGCAGAGACCAGAGCTGGCGTCCCATATCTGACACAGGGATGTCAGCAGACAGGGATGTCAGTATCTGACACTAGACAGTGTCAGCAGACAGAGGCCAGAGGCTGGCGTCCCATATCTGACAGAGGTGTAGAGATGAGACAGTTCAATGGACAGTGGACATATTCAGTGTCAGCAGGCACAGGCCAGAGCTGGCGTCCCATATCTGACAGAGGTTCAGACACAGTCTAAGCGGACAGTGATTACAGTGGAATTAGGACAATCAGAGCCTTGCAGTTCGGTTGTCAAAAGGGCTCGGACATTAGACGCCGGTATACAGTGATCAGGGAATACAATCGTCCTATGTGATAACCTCAGCGATGCAGGGCGCACGCGGCGTAACCAGTCACCGGCAGTGTAAAGAAGACACAACTGTAAAACTATCACAAACGATCAAATAACTACACGGAACATGCTCGACAACGACCCTAAAGAACATCAACTGAAGCCTGTGCCGTGGCGATCCACCCAAGCGTGCTAGCCCACTTCATGGTTCAGCGTACGCTAGGCAGCACCGAAGCATAATAACAGCTCCCGATTATCATTCCCGCATATACCAAACATAGAAGTTAACGACCACTACACTGCACAGCTGTTCAAGACAACGACGTGCATATATCTTCAGGTGCGAATATAACGGACAAAGTAGCTGGCATGTTCAGCAGCTCATATCTATTTCATGCGACACTGACTGCGTGCGACATTCCTCCGCACAATTAAAACCCCGGGACGGCCGGGTCAGGCGCCTACCTTGATGGTTTTGTCGCGTGAGCCGGACGCCAGGAAGGGCCCCGGGTGCGCGGGACGGCCGCTGTTGTCGCCGCCGGCCGCTTCCTCGATAGCCGGTGCCGCCGACGGAGGCGCCCAGGCTACACACTCGACCACGTGCTCGTGTTCCCGCAGCTCCAGCTGGAAGCGGCCACAGAACGCAGATACATACGGTAAGTAGGTTAAAAAATGATAGAGGTAGCAATTAACATTCCAGTCAGAACTAAGATCAATAAGCTAGAAAGATGCTCCGGCTACCATCAGTTAATTCGAAAAAGACTGAAAATACGAACACCTTGACATATTATCCCCTCCCATCGATAAGATTCCCCGTTGTCAGCCAATCGGCATCGCGACCTAGAACCAAGAAATCCCTAACTCAGCCCACCCATGGCTCTAAGACTCTCCCTATGTTCGTTTTCACATGAAGGCATCCACACCTACCCAACAGCCCACGGAGGCTTAACGTCCCAGATACTTATCGGACAGGGGCGAGACTGAATCGGCGCTTACCTTGCACTGCTTGCAGACCGCGCCCCAGACGTGCGCCGGATTGGGACAGACGTGGGGGGAGATAAGGAAGCAGGTGCAGTTCTTACCTTGCACTCCTTCGAGGCCACGTCCCACACGCGCACCGTCTGGTCGTTGGAGCACGAGGCCATCAGCTGTCCGTCCGGGTGGACCCGCACCATCCGCACCCACTCTCGGTGGCCGGTGAAGGTACGAACACAGTACCTGGGGAGGGGGAGGGGAGATGTCAGACCTGAACACACCATTCGGACCCACTCCCGGTGACCCGTGAACGTTCGCACACAGTACCTAAGGAGGGCGGATGGGGTAAGACCTACAAGCGATAAAGTAGGCATACGCACATAGCTGTTATCCCGGAGAATGTGAGCGAACGGGTACAGTCATTTGGTGAGGGGTCTCCCTTTGGAATGGGACAAGTCACATAATTTCACTTTCCACTTTTCTGCAGAGTCTAAAACAAGACTGCACTTCTTTGATGTTGCTTGCTCGTAAAGAGTTAAATGAGTTTTAAAGAGTTCTTGAGGAGTTTTAATAAGAAAGTGGATAGCGATCAATCAAGATAAGCGACACTGATAAGCGAACTGTGACGCCAGCGCAGCGCGCTGCCCACTCACCCGGTGGCCACCTCCCACATTTTGATGGCCTTGTCACGGGACGAGCTGAGGATGAAGTCTCCGGCAGGGGTGAACGTCACACTCGAGACGTTGTGGTCGTGGCCGTGCATCGTCTTTAGACACTCGTAGTGGCCGGAGAAGTTCCACAGCTTAATGGACATGTCGGCACTGCATGACACTGCCGAAGATAGGAAACAGCGAGTGCTTAGTCAGGTGGGGCGAATTCAATGGACGGGTTGGTCTATGTGGTCATGGATTCTTTATGACGCTAAAACGGTACCAAACCCGACTGTAACTGCGGGGTAAGCGCCGCCCCAGTTCATGCAACTTCTAAAATTTCGAAATTAACATCCCCCGAAAAGTTCGCTAAGTGCAATGTAGCTGCCACATCCTATCGGGACCTCGTTTAGCGTAGGTTATTCGGCTACATATGTAAAAAGATAAGAAGCCCCAGCAGCATATGCATTTTTCTAGTCTCCTTATGAGATAATTTGTTTATCAATCGATAGCATCGCCAACGTAATCGGCCTTGTGCACAATGCGGCATTGAGGCACCTGTATCTACTCCGATGTGCTTTGGCATAACGGGGCAATAAATCCTATCTCCATGATTAATCGAGGACGGCTACACAGAGGCTAAGTTGACACATCAGTCGGCACACACACGCCTACCACGTTCAGTCGACAACGGACCTTTCTAACCGGATTTTACCAGCCGTGAAGAGGCCAGCCTTCACCGTGAAAACACAATGAACACATCTGATCCATGCCATTGCCCAACGCTCCGCATCTTATCATCACGAACAATAGTGGGAAAATCAGTGTGATCAGAGGACAAAGATCGAGAGGGACCAGATTTTCTATTGTGCTGCAGTTCATGGATATGAGCAATGCACATGATGGAAGGTTACTTTCATAATGAAAGTGACAAATGTGTCACAGCAGGACAAACCCAGGTCAGCATGTGTCAAAGTAAAAGGCAAGTGGCAAAAGCAGTAGTGGCTGAACGCATCACTGAATGACAGACTGGGAAGAAACTGAACAATTCTGACTTCCAATGGGAACAAAATAAAGACCGCAATTACACTCAGCAAAACCAACAACCGATCACGCCCTTACAGTATGCTATATGCTTAAAAAGAACACTTACTTCTAACAGAGAAACTATAGTTACTTACCGAGGAAGGCTCCAGTGTGGTCGAAAGCGATGTCCTGGACGCTGTCAGTGTGTCCCTTCAGCGTGCGCTCGTAGTCGCCGGAGTCAAAGTCCCAGACTTTGATAGTGGCGTCCTCACTGGCAGAGGCCATCAGGCTGTACACAGGGTGGAGCAGCACCTAGTAGCGACAGAGAGGGAGGAGAGAAAGAGAGAGAGAGAGCGAGAGCGAGAGAGAGAGAGAGAGAGAGAGAGAGAGAGAGAGAGAGAGAGAGAGAGAGAGAGAGAGAGAGAGAGAGAGAGAGAGAGATCCAGGTCATATGGGGACATAAGCTGGTGGAATTTTTAAAGTGCACAATCCCAACACATTTATTTATGGGGAAAGAACATGGTTTTCTAGAGACCTTGCCGCAACATCCTGCCCGTCGACTTAGCTTCCCGTCGCCCGCCTGCCCTCCGCACTGAGCGCAAGCAGGCAAGCAGCTAAAAAGGAGAGTGCTCCCACGGCCCACCTACCTTGGTCACGGGCGCGCGGTGGCCGGCGAGCGCGTACTTCTCGGGCGGACGGGGGATCCAGTCGGACGGGGAGCGTTTCTCGCGTGTTGGTGCACCCGCCTGCATTTCGCGCTGGAAGTCGGCCAGGTTAGCCTCCAGCTCCATGTTCTGTGGGCAAAGTGAGACAGAACATACTGTCAATGCACAGAATAGAACAGTGATTTGAAACTTAACTAGCACCATCAGCACACCACTCCTCAAAGTTATCAATGAGAGATAAACAATTCCGAAGGGGAAACAAAAAGCAAAAACATATCAAAACAAAATGAAATACAAAAAAAAAATCGTCAATTAAATACCCAGTCAAAAACCTTTGACACTTTTATCTTATTTTATTTCTTTTCAGCTTTACAAGCCAACCACCACCGACAAACTTCTAAAAACGAGGTACACAAAAGGACAGAAACTCACTCTTTTCTGCAGACGTAGAACAGCCGTCCATTTCTTCTCCAGATGGCCGGCATATTTCTTCTCTACTTCTCCTGGCATGTCAGTCTCCCTCTTGAAGGCCTCCAAAGAGTCAGTGTACCCATTGCTGCCAAGGTAATCAGCAATGGCTTTGTTTCTGAAAAAAGAGAAAGATAGAATATTTTCATTTTTAAAAGAAACATGAGAAATAAGAAAGAGAGAAAGCAAAAGCAAATGTGAATGATTGCAACAAGCACAGACATCATTCAATTTCAAGCTTAGATAAAAATAGCCTACTTAAACTAAATCAATATGATTGTAAGCACTTGTAGCTGTTACCCAAAACATCAAAATGTCAAACACAGTGATAATGTTAAAATGCTGGAGTGAGCTAAAATCATGCCACGTAAATGTTTTTGTCATGCTTTGATTTATCTAGGAATTGAGATTAATACTCACAGTTCCTCCCTTTGCCTCTGTGAGAGCACCATTTTCATGTTCTAGGTGTCCTCACTTTTTCATTCTGAAAAAAAAACATGGCAAAAATGAGGAACACATGGCCATATATCTTATAAATAACCATACAACCATACCATGTAATTTAATGCCTACATATTGAAATAACCATACCATAAAAGTAGTTTAAGAAAAGATGCCTTCCTAAATCACTTCCTAACCATAAAATACCAAATGATGAAGTAACAACCAAATGATGGGTGAATGAAAATATTTTTGAAGACTTTGGCACAGGTAATTATCAAAACATACCAGATAGCTACCTGATAGCTAGGTATCATATTTTTGACATATTTTGATGGTTACCTGGGATTGAACTCATTCATTAATACCTAAAATTTAATCTACCCATCATTTGGTATTTTATTGTGAGAAGCTGCCATTGAAAAAACATCTTTTCTTAAACTACCTAAATCTATGCCTATTGCCTTACATACAGCAAGTTCTCCAGCAAGTAAGCTTATCGAACCATACCATGAAGTTTTAACATCCAGCAGACTATGACAAGACAGTGCATTTCTTATTTTCCCTTGCAAAAAAAAAAAAAAAAAAAATATTGAAAACTTTGATAAAAATAGGTTGTTCTTCAATTAAGCAGGTTTGGTCATATACAACCCAAGCATGGTACACAGATATGGTGATTCTTCTTATTTGGAGACTTAGTCCCCAAAGTAAGAAGAAACATTACCTATCTAGTTGATAGTGCAATTTTAGGCAATGGTCCCAATCCAATTTGGCATTGTTGGTAGAGAAATATATTGATTTAAGGAGCAAAAAATATATTTTATATACAGCTATGCAATTAATTTCAGGGGCATAGTGATAGAATGCAAAGGTTCGCAGATGTCAGAATAAAACTTCAACACCCATGGCTTGCAACACATTGATCAATTAGTCCCATTAATGAATTTAAAGATCATATGGATCCAACTAATGGAATAAAATACCTAACCTATTTATTATTCATTTTTCAAGAATGGTTATCACAAATGTTACAATTTATGCCAATTGACACTTGAGAAGTAACCAAAGCCTCAGGACGCACAAGCACTTTCACATCAAACAAAGCAATATTGTTAAGGTGAATGATGACTTATCATTACGTTTAGGTCATGGAAACAAAGTCCTACAATAGCATTATATTATCACTTATTGCAATATTGCAATTCATATTTTGCTTGAAAGAGGGGAGTGGTGACAAGCGCGCCGTAAAAGCCGCAGCGTAGAAAAACTAGTGATCAGCTGTGGTTTGAGTCAGCCTCAGCAGATGTAAGGAAGCGAGAGTATCGATTATCTTCCAGTTTGCCGATTTATCAACGAAACCACACTAAATATTTAATCTGAAACCATATATCACCACCACCACACCCGAACTTGGCTAAATCCAATACGCCAAGGTTCGCTAAAATCTACAGCTCACAAATATTACAAGGAAGGTACTGTTAGCAGACAGCATAAATATGACGTCATAAAACTGTAAATGCTTCTTTCACATAGAAATGCTTCTTTCTGTGTATGTGTAAACTTCTTTCACACCATATTGATCTATTCAAAGGAAAAAGTTCACTTTTAACATGGAGTTTTGATCTGGAAAAGCAGTTTCGTAGCTTGAGCTGAGACTAGCGCAAATCAGAAACTTTTACGGCCCAACGATCAGTGATCACCCTAGACGAAGATATTCCATTTGTCGTTCCGAAAAGAGAGCCTTGCAGAGGAATGCGTGCCTTGCTGAGGAATGCAGCCACGCTATGTCAGCCAATCAGCATGCTGCTTACAGCCAATGAGTTTTTATTGTGATTGCGGTCAACGCGTAATAATGCTTCCGCGACCGGCGGCATGCAATATTTTTATAGAATAGGTATAGTTCTTGCTAAGACTGTTCTTCTCGATGCAGAGCCGTGGAAATTTCAGACGGCTCCGGCTCCGGCTCCGGCTCCGAAGAAAAAATCGACTCCGGCTCCGGCTCTGGCTCCGGGTGAAATGTCATGGCGGCTCCGGCTCTGGCTCCGGCTCCGAGTAAAATGGTCCGGCCGGCTCCAGCTCCAATACGTCCAATACTCATTGCATCCCCTATGCCTTCGCCCCAGTGCACAATGGGACCGGAGCGAAAATTAGTGCACATTGGTACCTACTTTTTCGTGTTTCGTGCCTGCTTTTCACATGAAAGGGATGATAGAATCAAAAATGGTAGTCGCCAGTCGGTGTACTTTCTAAACAATTTCTGATAAATTTAATTAATCAATTATTAGTATTTAAATAATTAATTAATTATTTAATTAATACGTTGACCTGCGCTGACCTCGACTCGGTTCGGTCACGTGATAAGATGGCAACACCTGTCAGGTCAGGCACTTTTGACGCGCCCCTTCTTTTAACCCTCGCATGTGTGCGGCGTTTGCCAGCTTCTAATGTGTAGGGGGGGGGGGGGGTCGGTTGGACCCCCCCCTTGCCGTTTGGCCCCTGATCGAGCTAGAGCTTCGCGGAAAAAAACGAGCGTGTTGCCCGTGACGAGAGGAAGCCGATGATACCCAATTTTAAGGTCCTAGGTCATTGGTTGACCTTCCAGGTCAGGTCAATGACCCAAAGTCGGGAAAATCGGGACCTGTTAGAAAGTCGTAAAGTGTGGCTGCTAAGGGGTTTTTCGGGGTGCTGATCACGAATATCGTGTTAGTTTTGATCACAGATGATGTCTTGAAGCATTTAGACCAGGTCGGGTCAGGTCCCCAGCCAGCAATTCGCTTGGGCTGAACTGTGGCAGGCGTCGGGCAGCTTGGGGTTAGCTTGGGTTTGCCCACTTTGATCAAAACCAATGTATTTTTTACTAGGGCTGAGCTGGGGCATGCCGCAGCTATGCCCACGTGCGGATAGCAGTAGCTCAGCCCGACATCTGCCCGCGCATCCAAAACAGGCTTAACTTGGGCGGAGCGCGAGCTGATCAAGCTGGCTGTGTCCTTCGGCTAACTGGAGTAAAGCCCGAGCTTAGCCATACTTGTTCGGCTGTTCGCGCATGCGCAGTTCTGCGCCAATCATGTGCAGCGTTCGTGACAGTCTGTGCGCTGTGCGACGAAACGACACACCGGTGTTGGGGCATTTGGTGGTTGATGTTTGGGCGCGTGTGACAGCGCGAAGAAGGGATAGTGCTCACTGCTCTTATCAAGTGGACTGGCATGGAGTTTTACGGTAGGTAAGTGTATTGAATGGTGCGCTTGATCGTATGTAAAAGTCATGATTTTGACTGAGTTTGACGCCATCAAACATGAAGCTGAATAGCTGTTCAGCCTGGCGACTTATACCTTCGCTCAGAAAAGCTGCATTCCGTGCCTTTATATCTTTGTGAAATACCAGCACTTCTGACCCAGGAAAATGAAATACAAAACACAAATATTTATCTACTTATCACCGAGCACGCTCATTCTCTGTCCGCATTTAAAATCAAATGAACATTTTATACGGATCAATGAGAAGTGTTTTTACAGTATTAATGGATCAATAAGTTATTTTTCAAGCAAACATGCAATGTAAATTAAACCAATTAGGTAATCTCTTTTTCAGGTACGTACCATTAGAGCAAATGGTTCCAAAAAATGGAATAGTTATACAAACCAGGACCGGGTGGACGCCGCAGTCGCCCTCGCCAAGTGGTTTAGCGGAAACTGCCTGCTTATAATTAAGTAGGTATACCTACATATACGGAAACTGCGCCGAAAGCTGGCCGACCACCTACTGCAGATGTGTGTGTGTGGAGGAGCCAGACGCCTCCAAAGCTCCCATTCACCAGAGTGAAGTTCCTTATAAACGATTGTTTGCTTACTGCTTTATGTCTTATGAGCGATTACTTGCCGTCCTTACTTTATGCTTTCAGTTGAGTGTTTAACCAAGTATTATGAACGGGGAGGGAGGCTAGCGGGCCTTGTGATTGTTTTATAGTTTTGATGGCGTTTTTTCATGACTCATGCCATATTACTGCTGCAGTTTGCAGTCCACTGTTTCATGTATTTGTGTTTCATTTGACGTGTCTGTAGTCGTTTGAAATATACATTCAATCAAAGTCAACCACTACTTTCCTTTTGCAATGCTCGAGCCACGATGACCGGTTAACAGAGCATATGAGTGACCGTAACAATTTTAAATATGCATTGAAACCGCACAACCTGCTGAAAGTGCATTGGCTGCTCCTTGCTACTTGATCCAGTGTGAAGCAAAAGCAAGATGAAGTCAAGTCGAGACTTGAGAAAACAGGAGCCATCACTCGAGCCGAACCCGAGCAAAGCCACAGCAATTTGCAATGTATAAACCCCATTCACTTCTATGGCTTAAGTCGGGATAGACAGGGCACACAGAGTGGGCTTGCCGGAGCTCAGCCCGCTCGGGCCCAGAGTAATCTCCATTATATAAATGGATTCACTGCTCGGGCTTAAATCGGGCTAACGCCAATCGTCGCTCAACTAGGGCTAAACTACGGCTGTCCGGAGCTCGCAGAGCGGGCATACCTCCGGCAGAGCATGGGCTTTAGTCGGCGTATTTGTGTCATACGCCGACTTTAGCCCAAGCCCTAGCCGACTTTAGCCCGACTAAAAATCTCGGGCAATCCGCACTTGAGCCTGCTTGGGCCCGGAGCAAAATTGCTGGCTGGGTCAGGTCAGGTCAACCAGTAGGCGTCGTGACGGGTATTCGTAGTACGTGTCAACCGCCTCTGACAGCTTCGTAACATGTTACGAAGTCACCAAAACTACTTCGTAAATGTTCAAATGGTTGCTAAATTCGAATTCAGCTCCAAAAACTAGCCTAGAAACATGTAAAACTCGAAAAAGTGACCCGAGGTCACCCGAGGTCACCAAAGGTCAATGACCTAACCTGACCTTCAGGTGACCTTGACACACACGGGAGTAACATCAAATCACATGTTTGAACGTTTGAAACCACGAAAAGCTTGCAAACACACGGCTAGTGCGAGCCGACATACGCGAAATCGCGATTCCGGCCAAACATGGTCTCGGAAAAGAGGTCACAGGTCAAAGGTCATTTGGGTCAGGGTCATGAAATTTTCAGGGTAGGTGTCAAATTGATCAATGCGAGGGTACTGAAAGTTTCGTCGCGATCGGCCGCTTTTTACGCGAGTTATTCGCGAAAAACCATGGGGGGGGGGGGTCCATCCGACCCCCCCCCCCTACACATGCGAGGGTTAACCCGCGCCCCACTGGGGGTGCTTAGCCCCCCTCCCGTTTTTCTGCAATAACTTCCAAACCGCTTGACGTATCGACGCCAAACTTTCAGTACCTTCAGCTGCATCAATTTGACACCTTGTGTCAAAATTTGAACTTCGTACCTACCATAGGTCGGCCGGAAATGACGTCAGAGTGACGTCATGTTCGGCCGATTTCGACGCAAAACATTGAACCACGGCAATCGCTCCCAAGAGCTCAGTTTTTAACTTTTAAGCTAGATCCAATTTCTTTGCATGAATGGACTAAGAATAGACTGCGCTATCAAACTGCTATCTCGGATTTTCGAAATTTTGAAAATTTCGAAAATTTTATATAATTAAATTTAAAATTTATATTTTTACATTTTTTAAAAAAAAAATTGACTTTTCGAAAAAACGGAATATATGTGATAAAACGCATTATTATGACTAACTCTAGCAAGTTCAGCTAAATATCTTCAAAAATGGCCAAGTTATACGCATTATTGCAAAAAATTAACAATTTTTAATTTTTCAAATCAATTTTTCAGCACGAATTTGACATCGTACGCCAATATAAATAGCACCATCGTGTTTCTGAGCTCAAACTGCATCCAATAGACACCTTTTTTGTTGAAAAATTTTAACTTCAAAATTTGACCTTTTTTGACCTGAAAGTGGCCTGACCTTAGCTAAATTTGACTCAAAATGACCTCGAATGACACAGACGACATCAAATTCGAAATGTTTGGCCTAAATGGACCATAAAACATGTGTCACGTGACCGACGGATGATATAATATTTTCGTGACCTGTGATGACCTGACCTTGACCTGAAAATCAAAGTACAAGTTTGGTACCCTCAGAGTATCTAGAGCATCTGTTCACGAGTGTGTGAACCAAAAATGAGCCTGATCTGACTTGTAAGACGGCGGCCAGAGCCCAAAACGTGAAGAAGCCAAAATGCTAATAACTTCTACTTTGACCTGACCTGTGACGTCATCGGTGACCTTGAGGTCAATGAAATTAGGTTTCGCTCGACAGTTTTCCGGGGCTATCAGACGCCGTTTGAATTTTGACGATCGGCCCAGTAGTTTCGGAGTTAGGAGGGGGGCTATGAATAGCCCCCCCCCCCAGTAGGGCGTGTTATACGCAGACCCCAGTGGGGCGCGGGTTAAGGGCCGATATTAGAGTATGACCTAGCTTGACCTGAAAATGGATATCAAAATGCTGCACTTGAATCAAAGGTCAGGTTATGGGGATCCTGTACGAGCTGTGACTTGTAGACGTCCTATCTCTACTACTCGTGCATTCAGACTTCAGAGCCCTGTGCAGATTAGATTATCCCGGCAGTTGCTGGGGTAGGTATTTCGCCACCCACCGTTTGCTGGGGGGGGGGGGGCGTTAAACGCCCCCAGCCGATAACTCGAGAACCAATACCTAGGCGCAGCGAAACGCACGAGGCCGCAAACGAAAGAACGCGACGAGACGCTTCAGATGAGTACCTACCTACTTTAAAGTTAAATTTTTAGGTTACAGATCGGGTCAAGGTCAGGTCAAACACCTGAAATCGGGCTTTCAGTATTTCAGTAGCATGAAATTCAGGACTAGAGGAGGATATATATATATATATATATATATATATATATATATATATATATATATATATATATATATATATATATATATATATACATATATTATATTTATATATATATATATATATATATATATATATATATATATATATATATATATATATATATATATATATATATATATATATATATATATATATATATATATATGAGTAAACTTTGGCAGAATGTTATTCTTAATGCATTGTTTGTTGAAAGCGACAGCGAGCTGGGCGTTGACGATCTTCTTTTCTGTCGATTCGATCTTTCGCACTAGCTTCTTTCCAGGTTCGTTATAGGTATTCGTTAAGTAGTTCGGCGAAAGTCATTGTAAGTGAAAATATAAAGCAACTGGTTGTAAGGTTCATATTTTCAACGTTTCATTACGGAGCGAGCGAAGCGAGCGTAGTCTTTCCTTAGATTAACGGAAATTTCTGAGTATGAGCGGCCGGCCGGCCGGCCGGCCGGCCGTGGTCACGCTTTTGCGAGGCTTATATCTCAGCAACCACTTGACCGATTTACACGCGGTAATTTTTGTAGGGTAGCTTCATTCCTTCTACCAAGTATTGGACTATTCCCGATGCATGTGGGTGACCCCTTATGCACGTGCCACGTGCAAAACGAAGAGGTGTCACTTTTGTAATTGTTGCAATATCTCGGTAACTACTTGGCCGATTGCGCTGAAAGTTGGCATGCAGGTAGGCACCCACTAGGCAATGCATATCCATGTGCCAGAGTTGGGGTGCTGCTGCACGTGCGCACGTGCAGGGGTCGATTCCAGATCTCGAGAACGGCTGGACCGATGACGCTCAAATTTGGTACATGGCTAGGGACCGGTTAGTAGGGTGCCGTGCAAAAGTCAGTTGGGACCCATTTTGCACGTGCGCACGTGCAGGGTGCCGCTTCCAGATCTCGAGAACGGCTGGGCCGATTGTGCTCAAATTTGGCACATCGCTAGAGACCGGTTAGTAGGGTGCCGTGCACAAGTCAGCTGGAGGTACCCCCTCGAAATTTCGCACGTGCAAGGCTCACCCTCTCGCTCGCTCCGTTAGTCGCCCAAAAGGCGTTATACTGGTTGTAAATCAAACAACATTTTCAAGATCAGAACAGAACCTTGACTGTGGTGGTAACAGTTGCATTTCACGTCACTAATGTACTCGAATATATAAACAAACACGTGCATTGGTACGCTGGAGCATCTCTCCTTACATTCCTTGATCATATATAAATCATTACATCATGGAAATATAGACATGTGACACCTACTCCTGTGTGGTAACATAACGCATGTCACCTGTGGTGCAGCATCAGACAATTCAAGCGAGACGTGCACCCAGCGGTGCTCCCCCGTACAAGGATAATGTTCCGCGTGCATTGACCTGCTTGTTGATGAGAGGGTCTAAGTCTCGAATGTATACCGCCTCGAGTGCTCGAGTGCTGTAAGCGTACCAATGCACGTGTTTGTTTTATATATTCGAGTACATTAGTGACGTGAAATGTAACTGTTACCACCACAGTCAAGGGATCTTGAAAATGTTGTTTGATTTACAATGAAACGTTGAAAATATGAACCTTACAACCAGTTGCTTTATATTTTTACTTACAATGACTTTCGCCGAACTACTTAACGAATATAACGATCCCGGAAAGAAGCTAGTGCGAAAGATCGAATCGACAGAAAAGAAGATCGTCAACGCCCAGCTCGCTGAACCTTTCAACAAACAATGCATATATATATATATATATATATATATATATATATATATATATATATATATATATATATATATATATATATATATATATATATATATATATATATATATATATATATATATATATATATATATATATATATATATATATATATATATATATATATATATGTTACGGGCCAAGTGCGAAGGCTAGTCCGTTTGCGAACGGACTAGTCCATTCGCAAATGGACTAGGCCGTTTGCGAATGGCGGTCCGTTTGCAAACGGACTAGTCCGTTTGCGAATGGCCGGCCATTCGCGAATGGCCTAGGCCGTTTGTGAACGGACGGGTTTGTGGCGTTGCACTTAGCCGCCGGAAGCATGGATCCTCGGATTGGGGTACGATTCCAAATGAATGGGGGACCGCTGGTCGATGCAGGGGCGTCGCCGACGGGGGGGGGGGGGTCGGAGGGGTCCGGACCCCCCCCCCACACACACACACATTCTTGAAAATATGCCGGTCCGACGCCCCCCCCCCTCCCCCCCACACACACACTTTTGGCCACGAAAATCGATCAAGAATAAAATAAAATATTTTAAAAACGATTTGATTGACCGTCCGACCAGATCCCCTAGTCGAAAATCCGTGGCGACGCCACTGCGTCTATATGTTTAGTTTGTTCTCCGGAGCAGATCTGCGAGCTGGCGCAACTCTGGGTTAAGGTCTCCACACACCTGGTCCATTCGGGATGCGACTTTCCGCTGAACCCTGCACAACGCGGAAATTATAGCAACATGTTGCCGCTGGCCAGGCTTCGGCCACCGATCTGGATCTGGGGGAGGTCAAATATCCCCGTGACCCTCGAACAGCGGAGAGTCGCGTGGTGTGCGGAGACCATTAGTACCGTGCTCCGGGCTCCCTGCTGATGACCCGACCTGACCTTGGTCGAGTTTGTGGCGCTCGATTCATTCTGCTCTGGTGTGGTGAACAGGGACGGTGCGGCTTGTGTGCAGTGAGTGCGGTACGGTGAGTGTTCGAAAAACTGTTGTGTTGCATTGCATTTAACAATACGCGCACTGCAGGGGGGGGGGTTGCTTTCAACCCCCCTGTGGTTTTTCACAGATCACGAGAAAACGGCGGCGCGCAGCAAAGCCAAATTTTGTATACCTTTTCTCCATATTCTGCGCACATTGTGTGAAAATGCTGACTCCAGATGACCTCTGCTGGATTTCGCACTTGGCCTGACTTCGCACTTGGACTGGGAGCATAAACGCCCGTCCATTCGCAAACGGCCTAGGCCAACTGCAATAACGCACATGGACTAGTCCATTCGCAAACGGCCTAGTCCAAGTGCGTTATCGCACTTGGACTAGGCATTCGCGAATCGACTAGCCTTCGCACTTGGCCCGCAACATATATATATATATTATATTATATATATATATAGATATATATATATATATAATAATATATATATATATATATATATATATAGATATATATATATATATATATAGATATATAGATATAGATATAGATATAG